>NC_062966.1:13813248-13864248 GCF_023119035.1 Salvia hispanica
TTCAAGGTGCTGCTTTCCTCAATGCTGTTGTCAAGGTAAATATCTTGTATTTTCTCCTGTCTTAGTAAGAACGGTTTGTGACTTCTAGGATTTGCTTGCTATTATAAAATTAAATTCTTTGTTTTGTCTTGCAGAAGAGTCAATCAAGGTTTGAACAATAGCTTCATATGCACATATTTATACATTGCATTGCATTTCAAAGAACTTTTAAGAACATGGTTAAAAGTGGGCTGATCCTGAGATCTCCCATGATAACACTTTTATTCACCAATTATGGGTTACAATGATTTAATTCTGAATTTCTATTCACCGTGTGTATTACTCTTGAATGTCACATGAGATAATTATTTGTGTAAACACTGAGTTATCCAAATTACATGTAAAATGATCAATGGTAAGACTGTAAGTATCATTTTCCTTTTGCTAATCATCATTTGCCAATGTCTATCTCAACAATAATTGCAATTTCCAGAAATGTCATGATTAAATACTTGTCTAAATTTCTTGCTAGGTCTAATAATATGTTTTGAGCTATTGCTAATTCTGTTCTTCTTTTAGGTTTACTGCACCCATACTGCACCAGACTATTCCCTACCATGGCAGAAGCAAAGACAGTATGCAAGTACTGGAAGGTATCTACAAGTGTATGGCCTACATATTTTTTTTCCTTTGCAGGAACATTACAGTTTAATATTAATTATGTGTCAAGGTTCAATGTTCTTTCCCCCCTCTTAAAAATTACTTGTGGACAGTGCTTTTATGATTGGGGAAGGGAAGATTTTGACAAATGCTCACTGCGTGGAACATGATACACAGGTAATCACTGAAAATCTTTCCACTGCAATAGTGGCATCATGTGCAAATAATTGTTAGTTATTTCTTGTGTTATTTTGCGATTGCAGGTGAAAGTGAAAAGAAGAGGAGATGACACAAAATATGTTGCAAAGGTAGCTATCTTTAAGTTTGAATGTTTGTCTACCACTATGCCCTTTGTTTTTTTTGTTACATGGAATGTCATTTGGCCCTCACAATACTCTATTATTTCCTAAGAGTAATGAACCTCAGTTACATGTCTTTTCTATAATGGCTGAAAGGCACAAATGTTATTTAAAACCACCTTTGCCAACCAAAAGGCATATGACCTTTATATTGTTCTCAAAAGACTAGTTTTGAGCAAACACACAAGCTCCTCTCACATCACCCTGTTCCCATGCTAATGATATAGATTTATTCTGAATCTTTCATGGGAGCTTACCCTGAAGCAAGTTATTATTATAGGTTCTAGCAAGAGGAGTTGAATGTGACTTAGCTCTGCTTTCTGTTGAAAGCAAGGAATTCTGGGAAGGGGCTGAGCCAATTCAGCTTGGAAACTTGCCTAATCTACAGGTTCGCTTGATTTATCTTTTTCATAACTTTCAGCTTGATGTCCTTTGGGCTTGTTTTTTTTATAATTTGTATTCATATTTGAGTATCAAACTTAGCGGGTAGCCATAGTCTGATGTTCCGTGCCAGCAACTGCAAGTGAAAGGACTTATTTTAGAACAATAATTCCTTTCCTTCATGAGGATCTGGCTCACAAAGAGGCAGAAGAAAGTTACATTTTTTTAAAAATTGATAGCATCTATTCACTTGTATACAGTTGGACTTGGAGACCTATTTCTCACTTATCTCTATGTATTTTCTCTTTTTTCTGGTCGATTTTTAAGGATGCTGTCACTGTTGTCGGATATCCACTTGGAGGAGAAACGATATCTGTGTCTAAAGGTGTGATATCAAGAATTGAGGTTTGTTCAAAAATATCTGTGTAACATTTGACTTTGTAGTTATGGCAACTGCAAGTATTGTATAATGTGCTAGTCATTGTTCTGTTTGAGGATTGAACCTTTTAAGCAAAGGTTTCCTTCCCTTGTTGACTACCAATATAGTTTTTGAAAAGATTAACTTGTTGTATCTATATTGGTATTTCCTTACTTTTGATCTGTCCAATGTGAAACTATATAACTCATGCAACCAATCTATTTGTTTGAATAGCCGCACACGATATTTACTGTCACTGTAGTGGCTGTCCTAAATAGTGTAGCTGTAATACAGCTTCGCAGTTTGGTACTTCAGTTTACTGTCTCATATGTATGTGCCAATCTTGCCATAAATCTCAGGTGACATCATATGCTCATGGGTCTTCAGAGTTACTTGGTATTCAAATTGATGCAGCTATAAATCCTGGTGAGTAACTAGGCAATGGTCAGCTTGTATATGTAGATGAGTGATGAACTCTTTGTTTCTATTGCTAACGTCTCGAGATGCATATATCTAGTTATATTGATTTGTATGCTGTACTTCTGAATCTTTTTTCTAATCATTTATAGGTAATAGTGGTGGGCCTGCATTCAATGACCAAGGAGAATGCATCGGAGTCGCCTTCCAGGTAGGTTTTTTTGTTACATGAGCATAGAGGTTAAATGTTATATGCTGCTCCTCTTTTACAAAGTCACGATGCCTTGTGACTTCTTGCATATTTCCTTAAGCTATTCTCCTGGCCCTGATTTGCAACGCCAGCTCTTTTTTTGGGGCCATCATCAGCTGTTTTCTTATGAATATCATATTCTCAGTGGATCTTTCCTCTAGGTATACAGATCTAATGATGTTGAGAATATAGGATATGTAATTCCAACGACAGTCGTGTCCCATTTTCTTGAAGACTACCAAAAAAATGGGAAATACACTGGTGAGGCTTCTTTCTTCTGAAGAAATGATTGTGATGTTCAAAATTTAATTCCAATAATTACCGCATGTGTAATTACTTAATTTAGAATTATTAGTACTACATGGTTGCTTAAATTCATGCGATCTCTTAGAAGTAAATAGTGTGTCACACAATCTAGTCTCTTAGACAACTATTCATTGAGTTGAGGAGTTCAATGAGAAAGGGCTGTGTACTTTAGCTGGTACTCCCTCCGTCCCATAAAAGTTTAGACAAAACTTTTGGGCACGGAGATTAAGAATTTATATTGAATAAATAGGAGAGATGAAAAAAGTAGGAAAGATAAAAGAGAGTAAAGTAAATGATGGAATAAAGTAGAGTGATTAGATGTTTTGTCTTTTGTTAAAAAAGGAACTGACTCAACTTTGTTGGGACGCACTAAAAAGGAATACGACTCAACTTTTATGGGACGGAGGGAGTATAATATTTCCTAAAGCATGGATATTGAGACAGAAGCAGGAAGATGACCGTGAACATCTTTTTGGAATTCCTTAAAATATCAAACATCTTTTTTTGGAATTCCTTAAAATACCAAAGCCTTTCTGGGGCCTTTTCAATCTTATTTGTTGACGTTCTTGTAAATTTCCATAGAATATATGATGTGCTTTTATGGTTATATCTTTATTGCTTGCTCTTATACATTCCAGCGGTCCATAATATGTTTGCCTTTTAAGACAAGGCATTTCACTCAAAATTAGTTAGGGGTGCGGTAGTGATTGACCTTAAACGACCACATATATAACAACTTTTTGCAATCTGATGAGTTAGTTAATGACTTAATTGGCTAGTTACTAGGGATTTTCAGTTAGCAGATTGATATGGTGGAGATGTTTCATGTGCTCTCTTCATGCAATATAATTTGATTGTTCTGATATATTTACTTCATCTTCTTGTAATATGATCTCTATCTGTGTTAGAGACAGCAATTAATACAACCTGAAGAATATAATTTATGATACTGATGGAAGCATATTAGTAATCACATCTTCATAAAATCAGGTTTCCCTTGTCTTGGAGTGCTATTGCAAAAATTGGAGAATCCAGCTCTGAGGGCGTGCTTAAATGTTCCAACCAATGAGGTTACTCTCAAACTTATATGTTCTTGTTAGATCCAAATTGTGTGCCTTGGAGCACTCATTATATGCTGATATTATATGCTTAAATGTTGTAGTCTGTGGGTCATTGTTTGAAAACAATTTTCCTTATCACATTTATATCACCCCTAGTAGTAAAACATTGGGGCTGGTTTGGGCTCTGGAGAAAGAAAGTTATTTTTAGACATGGTGTTTTTAATTGCCAAGTCATTAATAGGTAGATGAATGGCTCATTTTTTTATTGACTCCTTACTCCTTTTAACTTTGAGGTCTGACCTTACATTGCATCGCAGGGTGTACTTGTGAGGAAAGTTGAGCCTACTTCCCCTGCCAGTCATGTCTTGAAGGAGGTAATCTATAATTTAATAGGTTCATATAATTATTTATTATTTAAATTTGGACTCGTATCAAGCCTAGATAATCACACATGTGTCCTTATTCCTTGGCTATTATTGCTACCAAAATTGGAAGAAAATATTGGACAGTTTTTCTTTGCTACTACTGGAGCATTGTGATCTTCAAGAAATGGATAAATTCTAGTATGCAGTAAGCTGGAAAAAAACTTACATGTCATCTTCTTGACAGGATTATGTACCCTTTTCCATGCTTATTGTGCACAAAAAATGTGAAGCTACATTACATGAAATTGATTTGTTGCAATTAGATTTAGTTTTTCACGGTAAAAGATTTAAGTTAATAAATCTATGGAGCATTTTCTTAATTTAGAGTTAAACTTTTCCTGATCAGGTTTTTGTTTAATGGATACTGATTATTTGCATGATCAGGTGATTCCCTAACATTGTGCACACCATTTCTAGTTATCTGCAAGTTGGGAACAATCAGAAGATGGGTTTGTTGTAGAGCACATAATCATTATTTCTCTGATTACCTTTTCAGGGTGATGTCATTGTGAGCTTTGGTAATATCCGTGTTGGCTGTGAAGGGACAGTACCTTTCCGGTCAACTGAGCGCATTGCGTTTCGCTATCTTATCAGTCAAATGTAATAATATCTTATCAGTTTCATTTTTGCTTTTCTTTCTCTTATTTTTGCTGTCCAGCATCGATCACTATTCACTCAAATGTACAATGGACTTGTGGCTGCATTAACACCTTTAAATCCTCAAGTTTAGTTTTTCACCTAATTTATCCTGTTGTAATGAAAACAACTATAATTCAAAAAAGAGCATGCATCCCTGAGTTTGCATTAGAGTGCCTTGAGTTTTATGCAAGCTGATGGCCATATCTCTGATACTGATTTTTAATGTCAGGTTTAGTGGTGATGAAGCTGAACTTGGCATTATCAGGGGAGGGCAATCTATGAAAGTTCAAGTTGTTTTGATTCCACGAGTGCACCTGGTAACTAGAAGGATTTTATTGTGGGGATTAACTGTTTACTTTACAAAATATGATCTAAATCGCTGTCATCAACTTTTTCCTTACTATCTGAAGGTTCAATACCACATTGAAGGAGATCAGCCATCATACTTAATCATAGCTGGTTTAGTCTTTACATCCCTTTCAGAGCCACTGATAGAGTATGTGATATACATGTTTATTTGACTCCAGTTATCCTCCTATTATTTTTGGTGATGTTCAAGACTAACCATGATCAGTTTTGGTCCTATTTTAAAGGGAAGAATGTGAAGATGATAGCATCGGGGTAATTTTTTCCCTTTTTTTTTTGTTTGTAGGCCTTCACCAGATCATTTTGCATTTTTTGCTTAATTATGTGGTTGACTGCTTCGTTTTATGATCAGATGAAATTGTTGGCTAAAGCACGATACTCTATGGCGAGGTTCAAAGGAGAACAGATTGTGATTCTATCACAGGTACATATGAGTTTATATTAGTTCAAAATACACATTTTCTCCTTCAGATTGGTAGACTGCTTAATAGTAATTACAACAGTGTATTCTTTCAATATCGTGATTCTGCTCACAAAATATTGTCGGCCCATCTGTGATTTTGTACTATTCACAGGTGTTTGCAAATGAAGAAAACATTGGATACGAAGAAATATGCAATGAGCAGGCAAGTCAAATGCATCTAAATTTAAAAATTCCCCTCATTCTGCAGTTTACTGATATAAAATCTGAATCAGGTCTTGAAGTTAAATGGCACTTGGATTAAAAATATTCACCACCTGGCTCATCTAGTTGACTGTAAGTTGTAACATCTCATGCGATTTATTTCCTTGTGAAACACATCAATTTTGTCCCCACCTTTGTACATTTCCTAGTAAAGTCATAATTTTTAATAAATTATTATAAACTGATACTCAGTTTTTGGATATTTTCACAATTATTTTTCCCAATACCTAAAATGTCAAGTGACATGCTGTCATTTGGGACCCACAAGTGTATTTGAGCATGTATTTCCACAAGTGTATCATGTGACATTTCAAGTGTAGGGTATAATTGTCAAAATGTTGAAAGGTTGAGTATCAAGTTGAGTATGATTTATCAACTGTTGATACATTGTTAGAGTAGCTCTCAATCGACATTTGCTCATTTCCTTAGAAACGGAATAGTTCTACGAATGATAACTATGGCATGCATTTCAATTGTATCAGCTTGCAAGGACAAATATCTAGTCTTTGAATTCGAAGACAACTTTTTGGTTGTTTTGGAGCGTGAATCAGCTCAAGCGGCCTCTCCCAGCATCCTCAAAGCCTATGGAATTCCATCCCAAAGATCTCCTGATCTAATGGAACCATATTTGGACTCAGTAGGACAGAATGAAGCTGCAGATCAACGGGAGTTTGGTGACAGTCCCATTTCAAGCTCAGAGTTCGGGTACGAGGGCCTTCTTTGGGCATAAACATTCTTAGAATCTGTTCACTTGCATTACAAGTTTATATGAGTTATTATTCATGTTTTTACCTCGATTCATTATTATGGAAAACTATTCTTTTGGAGATTGTAGGTATTGTTCTCCATAGTCACATTCTCTAACCAATTGTTAGAACATTAGGTTTTTTCCTCTTTTATTTGTATCCTATTTGTATCTGTGCTCTGGCTGAATAGAATAGTGTATTCAATTCCTTATGTTCTGTACTACCAAATAAGATTTCCCAAATTTTGAAACAGTGATTTTTGCTTGGCGATGGTGATTTTTCCTCAATTCTTAATATTATCTTTATTCATGAATCTCAGACACTGGTGAACCAAAAGGTCCAAAAACTGTTGTGTGTGTGAGTGAGAGAGTGTGTGTGTTTTTTAAGAATGAGGCACTAATTCTGCACTAAATGAGTGTAGTGGCTTTATGTCAGAAGAAAACAGCCAATTTAGAAAACGATAGCACCAACCAATTCACTTGATATGTTTCCACAACATAGTCCTATTTATCAATTCATGTCCCCTACCTCAAATATGCCTTTACATAAAAAAGTCTACTAACTAAAAAATTGACACTGAAAACAATAATAAAATGAGAAGTTTGAAATATGAAGGGATGGACCATAGATGCTAAATAATGCATTCAATGCATGTCACAAGATGCACCACTTACATGCCCCACCCCTCTCACACTTTCACCCCAATCCCTTATACATACAACTCATGTCTCTAACCATTCACTCCTCACAAAAAAGAAGGCTGCATCTATATCTTGATCAAAAAGTCCTCTCTTGTGAAAAGAGTATTGATGGCTCAATCAATATCAGCATTCATGATTCTTCTTACAACAATCTCTCTATCATTCTTAGCTTCAGACAGCAGTGCCTCCACCATTGCTGCTGCGCCCTCTTCTCTTCCTCTCTCACCTTCATTACCTCCTGATATCTCTCCTCTTTTCCCCACACCTCAGCTCTCTCCAACTGAATCATCTCTCCCCGTAATTCCCTCAACTCCTAGCCCTCCAAAGCCCGATGATGATGCAATGGCAGCTGAAGCCCCGGTTTTGGCTGCGCCGTCTGGATTCTTGCCGGATTCTTCCTCTCTCAGGCTACTAACTTGCCGGGGATGCGCCACCTCACTCGTGCTTTTGCTTCCATTTGCTCTTCTGCAGCTTTGATCAGCTTAGTGTTGTTTGCCATATACTTGCTTTCTGCATTGCGTAGAATGTGAATAAATTTGTTGTGTTCATGTTTAGTTATTACTACTAAGTACTCCATATTATGGATATTATAGATATATTTGAGGTAAGTGTGTTGGAAAAGAGTGGTGTGGAACATGTAACTAATTCTGGTACTGCAATAATGGCCTTCGAGGAAAAGAATGCTTTTCACTCTCTCTCTCTCTCTCTCTCTCTCAACACACACACACATATTTGTTTCTCAACCACAAATTACATCATGATTCAGGGCACTAAAGTGCCATGAGCTAAGACAGAGATTCTTCTCGTTGGGAAAGAATTCTCCCAATTAAAGAACTTATATTCTTTAGGAAGAATGGAAAGTTGAAAGTTGAAACCATCAAATTTTGGAAGTTGGAAATATCATATACTTCCTTTTGTTTTAGTTATTTTATCCCAATTAAGTAAAATAATTAGAATTTTGGGAAGAGAATATATTAAAAAACCATAAGTTTTAGTCTTAAATTGTCAATTATTTTTCTTTGATATATATCTTTGTACTTTAAATCAGAAGTACATACTACAAATTAAAGTATAGATTCTCTATTGTACCCCATGTTGGAACAATTTCAGTTTAGTACATTTCCTTCAAAAATCCAACATACATGGAGAGACTAAAACACGGAAGAGAATCAATAATTAGATGAAATGAATAGGTTGTATCATCTCGCCAGTGAGGTACTAGATTATCCAAAAGATGATACATAGTCTAGAAAAAAATGTTAGAGACTCTTTTCCAAAATCAAATTCTCTTCCATCAACAAATCCATGGCCAAACTCAGCTGTCGAATAACATCTCTCTTGTCTTCATCCTTCTGCATCAATTCCTCCCTTTGAACCTTATTTTCTTTTCGAAGTCTCTCCAACTCTTCCTTCAACCTCTTCCATTCACAATCACTCGACTCTTTTTCTAATTCTCCTCCTCCTTTTTCCTCCGGATCATCAACTTCAGGCTCGTCAAACTCCACCAACTTACAGCCATTGGAGTAGCTATGCAGCACATTTTCTTGCAAGCTCACCGACTTCCTCAGTCGGTTTTTAGCAACATAAAGTGGACCGAAAGAAGATGTTAAAAGGTGTTTCCCAATTTCAAACTTGATGAGTTGATCATAACTCTCAGCTAATGAAGTATGCATTCGGTGGAAATCATGAACCATGCTGATTAGCTTAGGCCTCATGTTGTAATACGCCTCCGCACGTTTTGAAAATGACTCTACATCTTGCTCGATGAGCTTCCGTGTTGAACTAGTCTTCTCATCTAGCTCTGTCAACCAAATCGCTCAGTTTACTAAAAACATTTATGATTTGAATATCACTACAAAAATAACTGCATTATTTATATGTGAGTAGTAATAATTGATTTGAAGTACCTGCAAGAATTGAATTGAGTGAAAGGGATCGATTGGAACGAGCCTTATTGTTTATGTGTAGCCACCACCACTGTGATGATCTCCACTTGTCTTCTCCCTCCAACATCCTTGTATCAAATCAAACTTGCTCCTATTACTTACAACATTCAAAAATCACATCAATTTAGCTAGCAAATAAGATTATTGACCTAAAGCCACACCATTATTTACCTGGGGATTGATAATTCTATGAGGAACGGCGTCGTATTATTGCTTACTCTCTCTAGGAAACATTCATGTTTGAGAGTCAATGAATGCTATTAGATTGCCTCCCTTTAAATAAAGAAGGAGAAATCAAACATTTTGAAAATGAGTTGCATGGAGCTCTGAATTACTTAGTACCTAACTTTATAGAAGTGATGAGGAGCGTCATTGTTAATGATTATGCTATGTATCTACAATTCAAATTCGGCGCCACCCTACTCCTTTTTTATACTCCACATTTGTTAGTGTCTTGCGTTCTTTATAGTATTTTATTATTCTATACTGAATTGACTCGACTGTTTTTTGTCTAAACATTAAAGAACATCTCATTTAATTTTTACTTTAATTTATTATGATATTGATTCGTAAGATTTCAATCCATACTCAAGTCATACAATTGCTCAGGTCATCTTGATTTATTTACGCTAAACTTACTCATTTTCAAGCATATGTCTTAACAAAAAGTAATTTTACTTTAACTATTTACACCTAACTCAAATTTTACATCATTTTTTAATACTATATGTCTCATAAAATTTTTACGGTGGCTATAGTAAACACCCATATTTAGTGTTGTTTTGTAGAAAAACGCAAAAATAAGTGGATTTGCAGTATGAATGGGTAAGTTTTCCATACCAAAAATAGATTTTCTAAGAAAATCAATCCAATCGACCAAGTCACCCAGTATATTTGTGTAACATCCAAAATAAAATACTCTAAAAAAAATTAGATCCATGGGCATATATACAACAAACTTGGAGCAACCAAACAAAAAAACATTAAACTTAGGGTCAATGTTTAATGTTTTAATGAAAGAGCAGAAATATCCCATGAAAATCAATAGTACTAGTACTTTTTTTAGTCAATACGTATAATTTTTCTTTTGTCAAAAATACAAACTCCGACACTTGATGAAAACGATATCTAAGGTGACAACAAATTCCTCATTAATTGCTTGTCTCATAATTTACCTTGAGCATAGGAACAGTATATTTCTTTTATCCGAATCCAAGTAAAGTGAATGAGAATTTATATCTACAAAAGCCGTTACAGATATGTACAAAATCGGTAGATTCTATATAGATATCCACTCTCACTATTCACTATCAAGATTCAAGAATCTACCTAATGTAACATTTAACGTCTTCACATTAAACATAACACATGGAGTATTAAATAATATCCGCTCAGATCCAGAAAATCTTTCTCCCTAACGAGTTAGATGTCAACAACTATACACAAAGATTGGTCTTCAGTTGTTTCATCATCTCATCTCATACTAATTGGTTGTCACTGTCTACTCTTGGTGTGCCCGGCACGAACTCCGTAAATCCCCGACCACCAAACACCGGCCGCATGAACGAGTCATCGAATTTTCTCCAGTAATAGTGGACAGTGTTGGTTGGAGCACTAAAAAGCATCTGCAAACTACACGGACGCCGAATGTTCCTCTTCTCTCCATTCACTTCCGATCCTTCCCCATTGCTCAGAAGTGGTAATGACAGAGCCGACGTCGGACTTGAAGGTTCCGAAAGATCGGCATCGTTAATGTGGTCCGATGGAGGAAACATAAACCTCACAAAATGCTTTGTCAACAATCCGAACACCTAAAAGAACAAAAAAATGAGACACGGGTGACAAAAAAATATGACCTAGAAAAAAATCGATGTTCGTTTGAGAGGAGAATTAGTGTCTTGCCACAGTAGTGAAGAGGACCACAGTTATGGTACAGGTGATCATGATCGCGTTGCCCGGCTGCTTGGTATGGCCAGATTTGGCAAACTGCAAATTGTATCAACGAGTTCAACACGAGTGCTACACCATTGAAACATAAACTATTCGATTTTCTCTTCTTTCCTTTTACCTGATTATAAGCTAACGCCATCGAAACAGCGCCTCTCATTAGACCAGCCCACCAAATTGTGATCTGTGTAAGTCATAATCAGTATACGTTTATTGCAACCGAACAGATTTTGTAAGCTCTTCAAGAAGTTCACCTGCTGCTTGAGGTTGAGTTTGCTGCTCTCAGATTTCTTCGTAAAGTTAAATAGAAAGGACAGCGGAAAGATAAAAGCCGCTCTCCCAACAACAACTAAACCAAATAAAGCTGCACTAGCTCCAACAGATTTTATAGGGCTGCAAACGTTTTTAGAACGAATGGTGTCAAACATGACCATTGATGGAAGATTGAAACTATCATTTCAATTTTTGAAATCAAGTAATACTACTACTATAACATGGTTTACTTCTTTAGCTGTGTAAATGGGATACCTGCTGCTTGCGAATTTCCATTTTTCAAGATCCAATGCATCCATACCAACGTAGAGGAAGATAAATGTCTCTGCAATGAAGGACAAAGTTGCAAAAGCATGCCTGCAAAGAAGCTGGTACATGAGACAGTGTTCTGAGACTGAGAGCAGCATGGAATGTTTCCTAAAGAGTTGCTTACTTGGTCGTAACTCTAGAACTTTCTGTAACATTATGCCAGGTATAGTGCGACATAACAATTCCACAGAAGAACACTGTCAGGATCCCACTCATATCAAAGAGCTGCAAGATGGAAGTGGATCATATGATTAGCAATCAAAGAAACTATTGAATTGTCTGATAGAAAAACATCACTGTACATGGCATAGAAATGGGATCATGAGAAAAGGCTAAAACATAGTACCTCGGCCATTATATAAGATAAGTAAGCCATGAGAATCATTAAAGCAACTTCACGATCCGTTGAGTGCCTGAAAATTTGGAACAAATATCTTCAACAATTTGCACATGAAACCACACATATATCTAATTTTGACATAAATGATAAGTACAGTTATAAGAACTAAGAAAGCAAATCCACTTGGTAAATTTCATTAGATGGCGTGTGAATCTTACAACAGCACATTTCACACAGATTCTGGAACATAAAACAGGAGACTAATGGCATAGATATTTATAGTTAGATGAGAACTAAAATTTTTTATTACATATTTTCTTAAGAACAAAATTAGTCCAAGCCTATAGAGCATATTTCGACCCTCAGAACCAAAGCAGTGACAATAAACCATGATAAGTCCCATTCTTATTTATCCTATTACTGAATGAATTCCTGAATCCTGATTATGAAAATTGGTGATTTGCTTCAACAGTGAATGAGAAATTGTGACACCACGTAGTAATCAAAGATGAGCTGAAGATAATTGGCTTGAATTACATACCTTCCAAAGTACAACTTTCTAATTATATAAGCACTCAGCAATCCCATCTGAAATTAAGCAGTTAGGAAATCCAAATGGTTAGAAAAAATTGAGACAATGACTGTCATGAAAGAAACCCAGAACAAGGGATGCTTAAAAACAACTTTTGCCTCTGAATATGAAGTACTAACATTTATGCTTTTCCAGAACAAGTGGTGCATAGAAACTTCTTATCCAACACAGATGCATTGATGTGTGGAAAACGCTAACTCCTAACCAATTGGAAGTTCGCAGATAAAAACGAATTCCTATGTCATACCAAGTGCCTATTTTTTCAATTGAAGCCTTAGCAATAGTTAAGTGACAAATTTTGATAAATGAAAAACGAAGAGTTTTATTACAGAGAGATTAATCATGATGAACGAATCAGATCAAAACTCACCAAGACACCAAGCAGCGTACTAGTTACGAACAAATAGAAGAAGTTTCCGACAAACGTAAAGGCCATTGTGGAATTAATCTCTGAGAGGTCAAATTTCTGAATTGCGTTAAATAACACCACAGACGTGGCATCATTGACCACACCTTCCCCAAAAACTAGACTGTGGAGAAATGGCGTCTCATCCTGATTAAGAACCTGCCAGTCACCACACACAAAAAAATGTCAGTCATTAATTCCCAGGAGTCTAGGTCTGCTATCCTTATCCTTGACACGAAGTCTTCCTTCAACTTTTTTGGAAGAGGAACCACAATAAGTTGTGTATCAATACCTGCAGTGTGCATACAGAATCCGTAGCTGAAAAGATTGCTCCAATAGCTGCACAAATGATGTATATAAATTATTAGCTGTCCAGACTCAAGCCTGTGCTTTGCAAGTTACAACACAACACAAATACAATATGCAGACAACAACGAATTACACAATTGAAAAACTATAGGACATGTCTTGTTCAGTAAATAGGCAGGGTTTGAACTTTGTTTGAACGAAATCAGTAACAGCATGGAAACCAGTCTGTCGCAGAAACTTGCAAACCTTTTGAGGAAATTAACATAAAAAGTGAAACTGCATAAATAACTGAAAGGTTTCAACTTTCCAACTTATCATATAGATCAGTGATTCAGTAGCAAGTAACCATTAGCATTAAAGACAGATAATTAGGATTAGTAATAATCTGGTATTCTGTGATTTTGGCAGTCAAGGGGGTAACTAAATGGAAGAGAAACAGACAATGGTATTTTGGAATATCAAAAAAGTATTTGTAACACGAGGACGGTGGACAGTAAAATACTAGACAAAAGTAAAGCAGAGAGGATGAAGCTCACCAAGATAGTCCTGAAGTTCCAAATAGCCCAAATTCAATTGGTCGAAAAGCATTTTTGCACCTGATACAGTAAAAGAGTTCGTGAATATGCCACATCAGACACCATAGATGAGATACAAGAACAAAAAGCTCGATTAAATGTAATAGACAAAGAGAGGCTGTAATGCATACAATACAAACTTTCTATTTATACTGAAGTGCTACTATTTACAGCTCCTGAGTTGGGTGGAACAAAAATCCAGCCATGCAATCCTGTAATGTCTAAGGTAATACGTGCAAGTTGGATGAGATCTAGTCATATTTATACTCAAAAAGTCAACTAAACCATTAAAACTGCATAAAGAGCGCCTGCTCTGGGGAAAATACATTAAGAAGCAATACAGGATGAGATCCAACACATGGTGAAAATTATCATTATGATGATTGATAGGTACTCGACTGTTGAAAGCGAAGATCTTACGGAATTGTATACTCTTATCGGTTGTAAGATAATTGGAACATTAACAGCATTTAATTCAGCTTATTCCTAATCCGTTAGTTCAAAGTGAATCAAGTACCGAATGAGATAATGCAGAAGGATATCATCGTCCCAACAGCTCCAAACAAAGTAATGGTCATGAAATTCCTGAAAAATTGCTTCTTTTTCACCTGGAACCTGAAAACCCATAAAATGACACTATTACTAAACACTCTGAACATCTGGATCATCCAAGGTTTGACCTTTTAACTCATAAAGTAAACAATCATCTTCATTGATCAAGAACTCGAGGTTTGACCAAGAGCTTACCCAGCATTAAAAATAATAGGCGGTAAGAGGTATATGAAAAAGAGCTCCTCGTTAAATTCCAGGATCCGCGAGCTCACTCCTTTAGTAGCAAGCAATAGAATGGTTCCAGTACCCAAACCCTGCAATCAAACCATCTAGTTAATCTCTTAAGACAGCATAACTACACCAAGTAATTAAAAAAAAAACATAAACAAGGCAATTATTCTCCAAATTCAAATGAGTGTAACTCACAATGAAAAGTGCATTAACAGACTCATTAATCCACCGATTTTCTTCGAGTAGATGGCCGAGCACAACGCAGATGCAGAGGAGCGTGACGAAGAGCGTAATGGAACTAACTGAAACCTCATCAGGATCACTAGAGGCCAATTTCCCTAAAATGGCCGTCGACACAGAACCTAGACCAACACCCATAGTTTTTCCCTTTTGAGCTTTCTGCTTCAGAAAAAAATTATACACCAATTTAGAGACACATAAAACTGCAGAATGCCGAACTAAAAACGATCTTTACTATCCAACAAAAATATGCTAATGCAACCTATAAATATAAATTCAAATTCAATCCACCTAGTAAAGTCAGAAACACAAAACCATGGAAAATTCAGAATTCACGTGCATTATGCGCTAATCGAAATAAAAAAAGCTAAAAAATAAACTAAGATTGTATTAATAGTTTCTAAATGCAGAAAATCTCAACAAAATCCAATTTAACTTAAAATCTGCAGGCATAAAAAATGGAGTACTTAAAATCTGCAGCTACAAATTACAAAAATTAAATACAAATAAATAAAAATGATTATTCATGGAAAACATTGGCATCAACCACGATTTTACCCCCAAAAATCGGTTCAGAATTCAAAAAAAAAAAAAAAAACTAAGCAATATACATAAAACTTCGCAAGGATAATTCATAATTCTATAAAAACATGTCAATTTGATCAAAAGCAACCCCACGAAAAAAGAAGAAAGAAAAAAAGAATTACCTCAACCGAGAATTTCCTAAAACTTGAAGTCTAACAGAATAAAAAGTTTCCAATTGGATTCGTGATGTATTTGGGTTTCTTAATGCGTAAGAGTGAGTTGGCGAAGAACTCCAGTTCAAGTAAAATATCAGTTGATTTTGAACCACAACAGTATATAACTCAGCTACCCGGTTTTTCTATAACACTATTTTAAATAACGAAATAAACGAATTTTTATATTAGTAGTACTACTTTTTTGGAAGGGTGTTGATGAGTAGAACAATCAAATCTCCCTGAAAAAACTCAAATAAGATTTCCATTAAAAACTGAATCAACAATAAATTATTATAATAACAGTATTTTAAGAATAATAAATAAAATTTGACCGAGTTTCACGGATTAAAAATATGCATTTAAAATATACTACGACAAAGATATATATGCAGAAGCCTTATTAGTACTCTATATCCTTACCTAATGGTCAAAGATAGATTAAACAGTTTTGTTTTAAAAAGTAAAAATTTATTAAAGATGTCTCAAAATATTGGAATAGATGAAATATTGTCGCAATTTTGGATTGACGTGGGTATATTTCAAAATAATTTCAGATTGTAATTAAAATATTGCAATTAAAATTTTTTAAAAATTGGCTTGCCTATGAAACTACATGCTATTTCAACCGCTTAGGAAATTGGAAGCAAAATATATTGCGGTCTCTGTGTTTTGCAAGTTTTAAATTTTTTTGTTATAGTTGTATTTATGACAATTGACAAGTGTATATGTCATAGTACTAGAATTGATGGTTCTATAGTCATTCTTAGGAGTTAGGTTGGCATGTTTATGGATCTTCGTTCATTCATTTTTTTCCCTCAACTTATTTATTTATTTTTCATCATTAGTCACATTTTTCATCCTGTATTAATAACATACTTACCTAATTCCACATGTAACTTTTTAGAGCAAATGTGATCTGTCTAATAGTATTACTTTAATTCTCAAATAACACAGGCCATATATTAGACCAATGAATTTAACCAACCAAATGTTATTTTTCTTATGTTATTATATTAATGATTCTATAATTATGATATTTTACACAATGAAAAAAAATATAATCATGCACAGAAAAACTCATCATATTTTCACCGTGGAGATTCACTCAAATTTTATGACGTTGGTCACAAAAATTTTTATGTTGTCAATAAAATATGGAGTAATATTCCTTCCAAGATAGTCAAGTTTTGGAGTATTTTTCTTTTGGACTGTTCCAAGATATTCCAAGATAATCAGGTCATTTTTTTATGAAACAGTTATTATATTATACTCTACTTTTTTTTTTTTTTATCTTTCAAATTTTATTTTTTCTCTCTTATTTTATTATTATTATTTTTTTAATCTTTAAACATTAATTTTTTAAATTTAATATCCAGAAGAAATACTTTCACTAATTTTAGAATGATGGAATATATGTCAAATACCACATCTTTTTAAAATATTACATTTCCGATCAATATAGGTAATATCATAATGTGTATATAGTAGTACATATTAATTTTTTACATGTTTGTCGAATATTTAAGTCAAAAGCTACTATGTGATCAAACATATGACAATCTCTCCTTAAAGTGTCATCACACCGTATAATTTGACGAGTTCGTCTACTTCAAATTAAAACATGAATGTCTCACATGTTTTCTTATTTTTATGCATTTTATTTAACACCCTATGAACATAATCACCTTCAACGTACATTCATACTTTCTGACATCCATTACTTCACATCCAATTGAAACATTTTCATCTAATAACTCACTCATCACTTTAAATGAATAAGTGGGTCTAATATCGGCATTCCCAAAATCCATTATACTACTCTTTTTTATAAATCTCGCTGATATTGCAGTTTGAACTCATGAAACGCTTCATTTGCATTCACATCTCTTCGATGCATGCCTGCCTTAATTGACAAACAAAACTTCGTACGACTCTTCTTCATCCATGTCGTATATATAGATGCAAATTGTAGATATATCATTGATTATATTCTTTTACTATCGTGTTCAATTTTTTTTTTAAAAATAAAAATTCATAAATGTGATTATATGGTATGCAAAATAATGTATATATAATATGTACGAAAAAAATTGAGATAATTATTAATGTTGTATTGACAAAAAAACTCATATGCTTTTTTCTTCCTACTTTTGGCAAAACTACATGTTTGCCACTTGCAGCAGTCCGATTTTGAAATCGCGTGATTAAGATTGATTTTTAGTTAACAACATGTAATTAGCTATAATTTGAATACTTCTAATATTATTTGACAGATGTTTGACTAATATTTTGATTTCAATTTTAGCCCATTGATAAATCTCAACTTGTCAAATACCTCAATACCTCAATTTCTTTTGTTAGTAAAAAGACATGCATATGAATTTTCGACCCTCCAAACAGCAGTGTGTTGTATAACTTTCCCTCGACATGCACATAAAATATAGTATTATTATTATTAGGGTGTGTTTGGTTCATCTTATGGGGTTTTACTAAGTTCCCGGATAATGGTTTTTCCCAATATTTGAAATAGCTAATCATACTTATAATGGCGTTTGGTAGAAATGTTTTGTGTCTTAATCCATCATTTGGTAGGCATTAGTCATTATACCGGATAATTATATTAAACACTGTCATGACAAATATGCCCTCACTTTTTGAATAGTTCGGCAAAGTAAATACTCAACTGACGTTTAATTGACATCAATAGCAATGTGTGACAATATAAACAAGACGCAACAAACATTGGCCACAAATGATTACACAACTGAAAATGCACTAATAATCAGCGTGGCAATGCATTATTACGACTAATGACATTTTAAACGTAAAGAAACGTCACAAAATGCTGAAAGCACACAATAATTCTCTTTTTCAGATCCTAAGCCATTCAACATTCTATGGAAAGAAAGCCTCTCTGTTTGATGCTTATTTACTTACAGCACCGAATCCCATTCTACTTTAAAGAGCAGTTACCGGCAGCTCATAGGTTGAAGAGAGTTGGAATTCCTCATCCTCCATCTCCTCAGTGAGAGTGTGGCGGAAGTGGTAGCGGTGGCCATAAGGGCAAGGGACGTCGTGCAAGACCATGCGACAGACCTCAGCTTGTAACGAGGGTGGCAGATGACTATCCGGAGCTCTGCAATGCCATGAGCAATGTTTCGGAACATTCTCCAGTTTGTTGCCATTTGTTGCACAGCTCACTTCAACATACCTTGATTGTACACGTCCAGTTCCACCGCTTGCTCCTCCTCATCTTTTACATACACCTTTTGCTGCATTCACAACATAAGAAAGCCTATATAAACCATCCTATAAGGAGAGGTTATGAAATTAGAAGCAATGGCAAGGGCTAGCCTAATCAAACACACAGCCACATCACAACCAACCGGCATTCAATCACACAAGCACATGGTTATCGTGTGCACCAAAAGATCATCACGAAGTAGCATACTCCACACCAGCCAATAAAATGCCATTTCGAAAACAACAATGCAAACACATCAGGGGCAATCGACAAACAACCACACAGCAAAAAGGTTATGGTAAAGACAACATCCGATCACCACAAACACCAGCAATCAAACACAGAACCATGCGAACATCAACTTTATACACAACAGGGTCGATTTACAGCCAATTTAGACGACGAATTTTTATGTTTCGGAACAGAATTGGGAGGTCGTCGTAAAGAGTAAACTTGTCATTAAAGTAGGAAAGAATCCCTTGAATTTGACATTACAGATGTTGCAGAAGCACACTAAAGCATACTTGGTCACCTCGATCTGCTGGGTAGTGCAAATCATTATACTAAAAAATGAAATTGAACAAACAAATTCTCTCCAGAAATCAGCAATAACAGACACAATAACAATTGATACTTCAATTTTTGGGGATCTGAAATAATCGACTCTATACTACTGTGTAAGTCCCAAAAATTGAAACTTGAGGGTTTCTGTGTACCGGCTTACCTTGTGCAGGTCGGAAACCTGAATTTTGCCCCGCCAATGAGCGACTTGTGATGGATAGGTATTATGCTGGGTAGAGCTCGAAAACAACGAGGGCAATTTGGGCATAAAACAAGAGACTGCGAAGTAGGCGAAACCGAGAAAAGCTTATACCACCACTTTCCTCCCATAGTGTTATCCTAGAGCCACCGATTTTATTACGGATATCACAGAGATCCGGAACTTTTGTTCCGGGTATGCCGATAAAATCAGCCGCTACCAAATACCGGAGAAGATGGGATAATAGTGTCTTTTATGGGCTTTTATGTGATAATATGAGTTTCTACGACCTACCAAACGAGCCCTTAGGGTAAATTGCCTATAAAGTCACAAACTTTCAAAATAGTTTATTTTTTCCGTGAATTTTAAATGTTGCATGAAAAGTCATGAACTTTATCGGATTGTGTAAATTTCCCATCTGACCTGACCCGATAGATTTCCGACACATCCTATGTGGCCCGCCAGAGGCGTAACTTGACAAAACTCCACTAATTCCGATTATTTCTTTTCTATCTTTGCAATATCTGACCCTAGACTTATCACAAAAATACAAATAGAATAATGAAAACATACAAATCGAATTCGACATAAAAATCGACATAAATATACAAGTCGAATTCAACATAAAAGTAGCATTAATTCAACAATTCGAATTGAACATTAAATTTGTCATTTGCCAAATCACGCCTCCGGCGCGTCACGTAGGATAAGTTTGTGTCAGATGAGAAATATACATAGAACGGTAAAGTTCATGACTTTTCATGCAATATTTAAAGTTCACGGGAAAAACCAAACTATGTTGAAAGTTCATGACTTTACAGACAATTTACCCTTATTATTATTATAAAAAATAGATTTATTAAATATTATCTGCACCCCATAAAAAATGGTCTATTTGTATTTTTGGTAAAAGTATTTCAATAAATTTAGTAACGTTATCCATCATGCTTTAATTTTGTTTCTATTTTTATGTGTAATTAGTTGAAATGGAGTATGAGAGCGTAGTCGCCATAAACAAAAACATAATCATTTCCGCGGAGAAACCCATAGTATCAAAAAGGCTCACCAACCCTAATCTCTCTGATCTTCACTTCCACTCCAATCTTCTTCATAAACTCTTCATCAAGCTCTAATTAAGCATCAAATGGGTCTCCTGTAACCGTTTCCTTCTCGCGTGAACCCCCCCTTTTGTAATTATTTATCTTGAATTAAGCCATGTAGAAAAAGATTGAGTTTTTGAAGGAATAGTTTCTGTACAGATCTGTGTGGCTCTTGCTCGTCAGAGGATTCCACGCCTAAATGCTGATATTTTTGTGATTTGGGCTTGTTTTGCATTTACTTTTATATGTAAATTTTGGTTTTTTTGTCTTGTGCCGAACCTAATTTTGTCTCGATTTGAAGATCGAGTTTGGTTATTGTGTGCCGAAATTTCTTGTTACTAGTTGCCGTTGTTGGAATATTTTTGATTTGTTATAAAGATTGATTTTGTCGGGGTTTTAGTAGAAATGCTTTTTTAGCATGATTTATGGGGCCAGGCATCTTTGTTAACTACAGCATTCCTGGAGTAATTTTGGTGGGTTTTGATGATACTTTTCATCAAAAGTTGGGAATTTTAGGCGTTAGCCTTACAGGGTTATGATATTTGGTATTAGCTGATTGCTGAAGCAGGAGAGAGAATCAGTTTCTTGAGTTGATACATCATTTTTTGTCAATTATGTCATTCAAGAGTATACTTCAGGATATGAAGGGTGAATTCGGGAGCATATCTAGGAAGGGGTTTGAAGGGAGATTTGGGAGGTCTAGGTCTCACCGGGTAGTCGAGGAGTCTACGGTGACTGCTGTGGATGCTCTGAGGCAGAGCTGCTGGGCGAATATGCCACCAGAGCTCTTGAGGGACGTGCTTATGCGTATTGAGGAATCAGATTGTGATTGGCCCTCGAGGCAGAATGTTGTTGCTTGTGCTGGTGTCTGTAGAAGCTGGAGGGATAACATGAAGGAGATTGTTAGAAACTTGGAAGTGTCTGGAAAGATTACCTTTCCTATTTCTGTGAAGCAGGTTCGTGTTTGGATGCTTCATGTCCTTTTTTCATGTGGTGTGAATTAATATTTTGTTTGTCTTCCATTCCCATTTATGTGATGTTTACAGCCTGTAATCATTTTAGAGCTCTCTCTTTAGTTCCCTTCAAAGATTAATCTCATAATATTGCTCAAAACCTTTAATTTTTTTTTTTTAATCTATGGTATAGTTTATAAATGCCATCTTGAATCATAACATACTCTTTGGAGATGCACTAGCTAATTAGTTTAAAAATTAGATGTTCGAGAAGTGAAATGCATTCGAAATGAGGAAGGAAGGTCAGTGGATTTGTACAACTTGTTGGGATTTAGGATCACTGTTTAGTCCTCATTCAAAATCAAAATCCATGTCGACTCCCTTGTTTAATTTGAAATGGTGCTAATATAATCATTGCCATATTTGAAATTTGTATGGACGACAAAGTGCCCATCAATTTAAAAAGAAAGTCTTACGGAATATAATGTATCTAACCCCCTCTCTATATCTCTATGTCTTCCAAATGTTTTATATAACAAAATTGTTCAATTTAGCCCATTCTGATGGAAAGTGAATGTCATTTCTTATTTCTAATATTCACAAATTAAAAGAAATTCAGAGTCCAGATGTAGCTGATGGTTGCTAATGTTGAAATCAAAAGATAACTAATCCAGCTGACCTTCTGTAATGAGAGTTGACATATATTTGAATTTTTTAGTATGTATAGGAATTATAGCTTTTTGAGAAAATCTAATAGTACTTGATTTTAATCAAAACTGTGTCTGTTTCACCTGTTTTGGTAGAGCCTGGATCCTTGTTAACCCTTATCTCCTCTCTCAAGTGAGTGCTGAAATATTTTTTTGCTGTTCTTCCATCGCAGCCTGGTCCAAGAAACACCCTAATTCAGTGTTTCATTAAGCGGAATCGAAGCTCTCAAACATATCTCCTATACCTTAACTATAGTCAAGGTAACTGCTTAAATTGATTTCCCCGCCCCTCTTTTTTCCTGCCCACCATTGTTTATTGATAATAATACTAACCTACTTCAGTCTAGAGTTATTTCCATGAAATGATTGATTACAAATTTAGCTTTAAGTCGTATTTATATTCATGTCTTCATCTTGCTACAGCTTCTAATGATAATGGGAAGTTTCTTCTTGCTGCTCGAAGATGTCGACGGCCAACTTACACTGACTACATAATATCTCTGAATGCTGGAGACATATCTAAGACCAGCAGCAACTACATCGGGAAGTTGAGGTGAATCTTCTGGACTAGATTATTTTTTATTTCAAAGCTTTAAAAGACTAAGCTTTCATCTTGTTCCGGTCATGACAGGTCTAATTTTTTGGGAACCAAGTTCACAGTCTTTGATGCTCAGCCCCCAAATGCTGGAGCTAAAGTTACTAAATCTCGTTCAACGAGGTTAGTAGGAATGAGACAAATTGCTCCTAGGGTCCCTGCTGGCAACTTTCCGGTGGCCCACATTGCTTACGAGTTGAATGTTTTAGGTTCGAGGTGAAAACTAAAACCCCTCAGTTAGAATTGTCATATTCGAGTTATAACTAAAAATAAAATGATACTAGTACTTTGGATTGATCATAATTGTGTTATTGCTAATGCTTCCAAAAATGATTTACCTTTGTTGAATCTCTGGTACCACTATAGTTAGGGTTGTCATTTCTTGACTCAGTACAATAAAATGGATTAGTGCCAAACGTATTGAGTATGCCAGTATCATTGTTCAAACGATTGGGGACACCAAGTTATCATTTTATTTAGCAATTTTATTGGAATGATATAGATTTCATTTCCTCAAATTTGTATGAATTATTTTTGTGTTTACATTTATTACAGGCTTTTATAGTTCTCTTGTTATATAATACGGTGCCTCAATGTGTATAATATTTACTTTTGTACTATTATTTAACATAATTTGTTTCTGGTCGTGTTTGTGCTTGGATAAATTGTGTTGGGTGTTATTATGCCTGCACAAAACATGCCATGACTGTAATATAATATTCTCTTCTTGCTAATTCACATAAGCTTCATCATATAGGGGACCAAGGCGGATGCAGTGTGTCATGGATACTATCCCTTTTGCTGCAATTGAGACAGGAGGTAGTGCTCCAACACAAACGGCATTCATACCAGGAAACTTCGATTCGTTTCCCTCTCTCCCATTTTTTAGGTCAAAATCGATGCGCTCGGATAGCTTCCAATCTGGACCCCTATCAACACCCAAAGAAGAAATGCTAGTATTAAAAAATAAGACTCCTAGATGGCATGACCAACTCCAATGCTGGTGCCTCAACTTTAACGGGCGTGTCACTGTCGCCTCAGTGAAGAACTTCCAGCTCGTTGCATCCCTGGAGAATGGAGCTGGAGGGCAAGAGCAGCAGCAGGAGAATGTTGTCCTCCAATTCGGGAAGGTCGGGAAGGACATCTTCACCATGGACTATCAGTACCCGATTTCTGCTTTCCAGGCGTTTGCCATCTGCCTCAGCAGCTTTGACACCAAGATTGCGTGCGAATGACGAACCAGGTGTGAGTTTCCTAGTCTTTGGACTTAACAAGGGGTGTGTGAATCTGACCACAGTGAAAAACATATCTGAATTGTTCCTTAATTTAGCAGAAGAAACAGAAAACAGAAAAGAAATGTTTCTTTTTTGTCATGAATTTGAATTTGAGCATCATCAACTTGAATTTATAGGAAATGAGCCGATCTTGTTACTACTTTGCAGCAACAGCTGATAATTCATATATGTTGATATTGAGTTTATTTCTTCTTTTTTAAAATATATATATCTGAATTCTGTGAAATTAATAATAGTATAACTGATATGTTCCCCATTTGCCTAGGCCTATAACTAGTGAGAAACAATACATGTAGCAAAAACAGACTCCAAAGATAACATGGCGTACTAGTAGATGCATTGTAATGACCTCTCAAATATCTAACTAGTTGATATCCATTTGAAATAAGAATAGTTAAAATAAAAACATCTTACGTTTGTTAAGAGTCGAGCTAATATTTATAAAAGGACATGTAATTTAACTATTTAAGTATAGTAACTTTTAAAATTTGCATCAGTCCAAATATCAGAACTAATAAAAATTTTATGATCTAAGCGTGACAAATATTTTGCTTATGGAGTAGCACATATCTTCACCCTTTCCCCTCACTTTTCAACATGGTAAATTTTACTTGCAATAACTTTTGTGACCCACTTATTATTATTTTTTACCATTTTGTGTAGTACTCCATATTACATAAGTGGTCCACCATGATATAATTAAGAGTTGAGCTATAAATTGTCAAATGAATATCAATCATTGAATTTAAGAGTGTGGATATTGTGGTTGAGGACCACATTCCTAATTGGTGGAAGGGAAATAAAAATAATTAGGCCCTCCTTCTTGATAGCGACCCCCCACATTCATTTTCTCACCTATTTCCTCTTATTGCCTCTATAAATTCTTTTCATTGCAACTCAATTATAGAATAGTTTTGTCACACTTTGTACTAACATTTATCACCTTTTTAACTCTATTTGCATACTGGCTAGGTTCAATTCATTCATTTTTATTAATTCTACTCTACTAGGCTTGCAATTCATATCGACGCATTAAGCTGTTGAATTTATTTTTTTTAAATGTTTTCTTAGTAGTATAATGTTTTATTCTTCATTTGATCAATGAATATAATGGGTGCACTTAATTTATGATAGAGAATCATATTTCAATGGTATGGCTGCGTTGATCATAGTAAAGTGCGATCAATTGCAGAAAAATATATGAACAGTCGAAACTCTTGTTCTAGAAATTAAAAAGTTTGTCAATACATTATACATGTATAAATGGATGTTTCTTAAAAATTACTTTATCACTTATATTTAATGTACTATTTTTATGATAGTTACGGTTTGGAATCTTTGGGCCAAAATCGAAAAGAAAACGATGAGGAGTATTAAAATTGGGGGAAAAGTCGGCAGTTTTGAACTCATTTACTTATTTTTAGACTTAGTAGAGTATTTGTTAATAGAAAAAAAAGCGAATTACAAAACGTAAATAACGTACGATTTGTAGGTCCAAAACAATTAATCTTGGGGTCTCTGTATTTATTAGGGTGTTTGTTAATTTCATAACAATAATTATCTTCTGTTTTCATTTTATTCTTATACAAGATTTGTTTTTCTCGTAGTTTCATGTTAGGGTTGCTTGTCTGCTACCTGTGATAAGAGTTCGAAAAGATACACATCACGCATTAATTTCTTGCTTGCTCCAAAAAATGGAGTCGTTGATGAAGCAAGAGTTATGTATGTGCAATTAACTCATTATTGTAAAAAACATAAACACTAGTACAATATCCACTTAACTTGGTAAATGAAAAACCAACAAACATTAACAAAATACAAAAACAAGTAAGCATACCTACCACCACCACACACAAAAAAAAGCACGAAGAAAAAGAAGTAGCCAACCATATGGTCACCAAAGGCTGAAAGAAAACACAACACCCACATTAGGGGCAAAAGAAGCAAGAAGAACGTCATATTTGCATTGTTCGACTACTGTAGTATTCAGTGGCGGATCCAGAAATTTCATATTGGGGGTACGATAAATAATTACATTTACTTAAAATTTTTAAGTTTAATCAAACTTTTTTCTTTGGTTATCTCCATTAATTTTTCTTTTGCAATGAGTCCTTCATTGTGTATGAAAGATACTTTTTTAGGCATTATTTACTAAAAAAATTTAAATATAAAAAATAGAAGTTCTTAAATATTTATATAACAAAAAGTTTATTTTAGTTTGGAGAAAGTTTTAATATTTAAACTAAAATAAAACACATCATATTTCTATATAATCTCAAACTAGTATTATGAGTATAATTAAAAATCATAAATAATAAAAATAATCTTTAATCAAACGTACTACAAAACGCCTGCTGGGGTTGAAACCCAGATTGCTACCGTGAAAGATGAGCATAATACCATTAAGCTACTTGCAGCTTTTGGGGGTACACTCTACCCCTTGTTCTTATCTGCATCCGCCCTCAGTGTATTATTTTTATATCTAGTCATCTCTAGAATAAATGTCGGCCCACACTATTGAAGAGTGAGATAATAAGAAATGAAATCAAGCGAGGTTGGTTTATTAACCTGGCGTTGAAATTCAGACCAAGAAATGGGAGGAAGATTACACCTCTACCCTCATCATTTTCACGTCCCTCTTCAGTTCCAATAATTAGTGGACATCGGAGGGGCTTTATGGTCATTCCGTAATTGAAAGCCTAATGATTACTATTTTCAGAACGTAAAACTTGGCTATATCTTTTTCAGTGAACATCTGATTTGAGTTTTATTTAAGTGGGGCCCTCATCCACAAATCATACCTCCTTCGTCCAATAATAGGAGTCGCATTTGATGTGAGCACGAGTTTTAAGAAATGTAAAGAATAATGCGTTGAAAAAGTTAGTGGAATGCGAAACTTACTTAACATTTATGATAAAAGTGAAATGTGACTCTTATTGTGGGACGGACTGAAATGATAAAATATGACTCTTATTGACTTATTATAGGACAAAAGGAGTATTCAATTTTAATTCTCATCTTCCCTCGTCTAAAAAGGTAGGTGAACCGGTCCTTGAAATTTGTAAATAATGTGATCGAAAATTTCTTGCTCTTTCTTGAAAAATGCACAATGATCATATGCAATTCCACGTGGTCCGAATCTAGGGCCTCTATTTCTTTCATTACAAAATTAGTTAACAATGTCCGAGGCCAAAAGTCTAGGGTTCGAGTCCTCCTTAAGTTCAGTGGCGGACGCAGAATTTCGATTCTAGGGGGTCCAAATTATTATTTCCTCAGTTCCATAGTAGTGCAGTCATTTTGCCATTTTGGTACATTCCATAATAGTAGAATCATTTATCTTTTTAGTAAAAGTCATATATTTTTTCTCACTTAGTGTACTTTCTCTTACTTTATTCTCTCTTCATCTTTCAACCTTTTTCATTTCGTACTATATTATTCGTTTATTTAACTCATTCAACACAATCTTTTTTAATCTTCGTGCTTGAAAAAAATACATCCACTGCTATTGAACGAAGTGAGTATTAACAGTTGTAGAGTATTAAAAGGGTGATGACAATAACTACTTATACATGTAATCGTTAAAAGTAGTTGAAAAATGGAAAGTGTTAATAAAATAAAAAAAATTATTGCATAGTGTGTATAATTTAAAATTAATAGCTTGTCTATTTGAAGAAAAAGATAGAGTTGACAAGATTAAAAAAAAAAAGCTAATGGAAAACATAGTAATAAAACTATGGCCCTAACAAGATTAGACCCTAAGAGCATCTCCATCCGTGCTCTTAGCTAAGAGCACGAAAGTGGGTCCGGACCCACTTTTACTTCTTGTCCTTAGCTAAGAGCACAACACCCACATTCGTGCTCTTAGCTAAGGACAAGCTCAAGGGTCCCACCATTCTATTATTCAATTTAAATAAAAACATTTCCACAATATTAAAATGCATTAAAAATATCCGGAATATTATTACAAATTACAAAATAATTAAAAATTACATAATTCAAATCCTAAAAATTAAAAATTGCATAATTAAAATCCTAAAAATTAAAAATTACATAATTAAAATCCATAAAATTAAAAAGACCCACTACTCGTTGCCGAATTTCGCCCAAATGTGATTGATTAGATCTTTTTGTAGCTCAGTGTGGGCTCTTGTATCGCGCATTGTGTGTCTTCTTTCGATCCTCTCGTTCACCGTCGTATGCACACCTCGGCGTGGGGGAGACCTCGCGGTTGAGCTTCCGGCTTCATCCTCGTCATAAAAGTTAGCCGCCATCGGTCCTTCGTCAGCTATAATCATGTTGTGCAAGATAATACACGTGTACATGATGTCGGCGATATTCTTAACGTACCAAAGCCGAGAAGGGGACTTCACAATGTTGAATCGGCCTTGAAGGACCCCAAAAGCTCTTTCGACGTCTTTCCGAGCAGACTCTTGACGCTACGCAAAAAAATCCGTCTCGGCTCTTGTGGATTGCTGAACGACTTCACGAAAGTCGACCACCTTGGGTAGATACCATCGGCGAGATAGTAACCATTCAAAACATCATCGAAGAGTGGTGAAGAATATAGCACGTTCAAGTCGTTGTTGGATCCGGCAACACCGAAATATGCATTCCAAATCCATAGGCGGTAGTCGGCGACCGCCTCAAGGATAAGCGTTGGGCCGCCGCCTTTTGTGGCCGCTTAAGTATTGCCCCCTCCAAGCAGTCGGGCAATTCTTCCACTTCCAATGCATGCAGTCAATGCTGCCTAGCATACCGGGAAAACCGTGGACTGTTTCGTGAAGATGAAGCAACCGTTGACAATCGTCGATGGTGGGTGCCCGAAGGAATTCCTCGTCGAAAGCAGAACGAACGCCGTCGCAAAAACTCTTGAGGCATAGGATTCCAATTGACTCACCGACATGCAAATACTCGTCGAAGAGGTCAGCCGTTTGCCCAGTAGCAAGTTGTCGGATGGCACAAGTACACTTTTGCAACGCCGAGAGACTTTGCCGACCGGTTGCGTCTACACCTGATTGAAAGTATTCAACACGGGTGGACAATGTGTTGACAATATGCATAAAAAACCGTTTTGACATGCGAAAACGGCGCCGAAAGTAATCTTCTGGATACCACGGCTGGTCGGAAAAATAGTCGGCAACGAGCCTTTCGTGGGCTCCTTCCCAATCACTAGGGATGTAGCGACGTTTTGATCTAGTTGGTTGAGGAGGAGGGGCTGGGGTATTGGCGGCGACATAAGCTTCATAGGCGGCACGATATTGTTCATAATATTCTTGTTCTTCGCACTCCGCTTCTGCAATGAGATCGGTGAAATCCATTTTTGAATTTTTTAGAGAGAGTTTGGGTGAGAGAGGAAGATGTAGGTGATTTAGTATGAAAAATTATGAATGAGAGATAATTTGATGTGAAAAGTGGATGATGAATGTGTGTATTTATAGATGATTTTGGGATTAAAAAAAATCACAAAAATCCAAAAAAAATGTCCATAAGAGCATCCACAATAGCGGCTAGCCGATTCGCGTCGCTAGCCGGTCGGCTAGCCGAACTATTGTAATCGGCCAGCGGCGAATAGGCAAAAAAATCGGCGTGAGCTAGCCGATTTGAGGGCGCTGGCCGCCATTGTGGCGTGCCGATCGGCCAGCGCCAATTTTCGTTTTTTTTTAAAAAAAATTTGAAAACCTATATATACGCGATTTTAGTTTCATTTTCATTTGCACCACTTGTTTTAACGAGTTTTCTCTCTCTCTAATTTTCTGTACAAGAGCAATATCGAGCGATGGACAACAACAAGTCATGTCCGACGACGAGCGGATCTCAGACTCCCACGGTACCCGAGGGATCTAGATGGGGTCAGATGGGCGTGCAGATGGGCCCAGGGTTTAACGTCCCTTGGCAACAGTTTGATGGGGATGATGGCTGGAGCGCGGGGGATGCGGGGGGAACCAAGGGGTGATGCCGTGGGGGATGCCGGGCGGGGTGCGGGCCAACGGCGGGCAGGCAACGCCGGGGTGGGGAGGTATGCCCCAGGATGCATTAGCAGATGATGCAGCAGATGATGGGGATGATGAAGGGGTTGGCAGCGTAAGCGCTCACATAAATCAATTACAAATAATTCAGATCTATTTAGCGGATTATTTAGAAAAATTCTATTCGCGTAATTATCTCACGTATCATGCTCATAACTCAAATAATCACATGCTTTAAATTAATTGAAACCTAAAACATGCTTTTCTAGGGTTCAGCCATTATACCTTGATGATTCTCCAAAGAATCGAAGATAGCTAGCGCCTTCTCCACGTGAAGATCTTTAGTACAAAACCACAGATCTTCTGACTGGTTCCCGAACTGTGAACTGATATCAGGGTGGGCTGATCTCACCAGTGCACTAGGACTTAAATAGAGAAGACAGAAATCCTTTCCCTCGGAGGAGAGAAAATTCGACCACCACTAGGAGTAGGGGGGCCGAAAATTTTAGAGAAAAATTAAGTGTATTTTCTGTCTCCTTTATTCTCCTATTTATAATAAGTCACATATTGGGTACCCAGACAGGGATCTATGGAAGGCTTTGATATGGGTTCCTCCAATTAGCTTTTTATTAATTAAATTAAACTCAATTTAATATAAGCTTGAAATTGGAATATTACGAGCAGCCACTACAGAAGTAATATTGCACTCCCCATCCAAATCCGAAATTATAAGTACTTCGGGTTTCCAATACTTTATATTTATTTCCCGCGCTTAAGATAGTAACATCCATTAATCAATTATTGTCTGCTATGGACTTAATTAATTAATATCTTATTTATTCCAAGAGTTGACTCGGCAAGAAAATCTTATTTATTATTCATAGAGTAATTAAACTCCAACTAGCTAGGTTCCGAATAATAAAACCTTATTTCAAGCTTCTCTTGAGGATGTTATCAAACGAGACTCACCTCGCGCACGATTCAACATAATAGCAATCCTAGCACCGCTAGATATTAATCACCACTACCCAATATACCAGGCTTATTGGGTTGCGAAAACCCCGCACCATTTGGTAAGTCAAAGTAGTGCATGATCAATACCGTATGTTCAATGCTAACGTACATTGATTGAGAAATAATTTACGAGACCTCGTCTTTCGATGAATGTAGATAGCATAAAGACTGTCTTGCTGTTAGATCCATTCAGTGCTATACCACACCAACGTCATCTTATTTCAGTAAGGCTTAGAAATAATCGGACTGACATTGCAACCTTTCACGATAGGTAGTCTAAGCCTATCTAGGTTGTGAAATTATTCTTTTTCTTTGTTTAGAACTGACCGTGTTACCTTAAAGTGAACGACGCCCACAACCGGTCTACTAAAACAAAGACTTAGACTTTGTTAAGTTACTTATACATTTAAATATGCAATAAACGTCCATTAAATGTAAAACATAACAACATTATGACAAAAATAATCTGTTTATTCATTTGGAAAATAAAATAAGAGTTTTAACGGTATTCAATCACTCGAAAGGTGATTTCTAGTATACAAACTCTAACAGATGATGCCGGTATGGCAGGGAGGGATGCGGCCCGGTATACATCCCGGGATACGGGGGTCACCGGGAAGGGGGGCACGGTCTATCGTCCCTCTCTTGATTTTTTGACGGCTTCGTCTCACACGTCGACCCAAGTGGAGACGCAGTTCACTGGCGATGACCTTTTGTCATTGCATGATATGGGGATCGATCTCGGGAGTCGGACACTCCCGTGACCGCGGGTCGGGCCGCGCCGAAGAAGAAGAAGGCCAAGGGGAAGGGCAAGGTGGTCGGCGAGTCGTCGCAGCCCGCTGTTCATGACACCCCCACGCGGAGGAAGTGGATGGTGGATGAGTACGCCGGCGTGGCCAAGGCGTGGTTGTCGGTTTGCGACGATCCGCTGGTTGCGAACAACCAGCCAGGTCGTCAACATGTGGACGAAGATTAGAGCAACCTACAGGAGGAACGGCCCGCACGGAAAGGACTACAGCGGGGAGGAGTGCCGGAGGGATGGGAACGCATCAGGGCTGCGGTCGGCCGATTTTCGGGGTTGTACGCCAACGCCCTCCGCCAGCTGACTAGTGGGGAGAATGAGGAGGACGTCCGGAGGATAGCGAGAGAGTCGTTCCCCTTGCCGGGGAAGTATAAGGAGTTCACCTTCTGGGAATGCTATATGTTGCTGAAGGACTCCGAGAAGTTCCGGGCGGGGGTGCGACGCCGGGTGGCCGAAGCGCAGAGGCTGAACTATTCCGGTGACTAAAGCGGCAGCAGCAGGCGGATCCCATGACCTCCCCCGGATGCTGATGAGTTTCCGTCCCCTCCATCCGTTACTCGTCGCCCTCGCCCGGTTGGCCAAAAGCGGGCGCAACGGGCAGCGAGGGGAGGATCCCCCCTATCGCCTCGGGAGGTCATTGCTGGGGTTAGGAGCCCCTTGCACAGCGGAAGACTTGTATAAAACAAATAAATCAGACACGGATCTATTTGACCGATTATGCGATTAATCAATTCACATGTTAAACAGATAATTGCATGCTAGAACGCAAATAATTCATGCTCATGAAAAGTAAATCCTAAAACATGAATTCTACGGTTTAGAGTTACCGATTTGATTCTCCAAAGAATCGACGATTGCTCGCGCCTTCTCCACGTGATGATCTTCGATACTAGACCACGGATCTTCTCTCTGGTTCCCGAACTATATCTCGATATCAGGGTGGGCTGATCTTATCAAAATACTAGGACTCGAATAAAGAAGACAAAAGAAATCCTTTTGGGAAAAGGAGTAGAAATCGAAATCTCCTTCAGCTGGGGAACGAAAATTTCGAAAATTTTATGTATGAAAATTGTGTTTTTTCTGTCTCCTTTATTCTCCTATTTATATTAAGTTCCTTTTGGGCCCAGACAGGGATCTATGGAAGATTTTGGATATGGGCTCGCCTAATTAGCTTTTTACTAATTAAATTGAACCCACAATTTAATACAAGCTTATATTGGAATATTACGAGCAGCCACTACAGAAGTAATATTGAACTCTCCCCATCCAAATCCAAAATTATAAGTAATCCGGGTTTCCGTTGTTTATTATTTATTTCCCGCGCTTAAGATATAAATGTCCATTAATTAATTAATGTCTGCTATGGACTTAATTAATTAATATCTTAGTAATTCCAAGAGTGGACTTAGCAAGAAACATTTATTTATTATCCATAGAGTAATAATACTCCAACTGGCCAGTTTTCCGAATAATAAAACCTTGTTCGAGCTCCTCTTGAGGACATTATCAAACGAGACTCACCTCGTGCACGTTTCAACATAATAGCAATCCTAGCACCGCTAGATATTAAACACCACTACCCAATATATCAGGATTATTGGGTTGCGAAAAACCCGCACCATTTGATAAGTCAAAGTAGTGCATAATCAATACCGTATGCTCAATGCTAACATATGTAGATTAAGAAATAACATTTTATCAAGACCTAGTCTTTCAAGTAGATAGCATAAAGACACGTCTTGCTGTTAGATCCGTTCAGTGCTATACCACACCAATGTCATCTTATTTCAGTAAGGCTTAGAAATATGCGGATTGACATTGCAACCTTTCACGATAGGTAGCCAAAGCCTATCTAGGTTGTGAAATTCTTCTTTTTCTTTTGCAAAGCATTGCATAGATCTGACCGTGTTACCTTAAAGTGGACGACGCCCACAACCGGTCTACTAAACAAAAGACTTAGACTTTGTTTACTTCTTATACATTTAAATGTTTGTAAAACATCTTATAAATGCACAAGCAAACACAATGTAATAATAATAGTGATTCTATTCGTGCGAGACTGCTCGAATAATACTGAATCGGGTTAAAAGTGGATTATAGAGTTTTACGTATACAAGCAAGATTCTATTCGAGCGAAACTTGCTCGAAACATGTTTTTCAGTATACCAAACCTAACAATCATCTCGGCACCCCCTCCCCCCACGCGCGTACACCTTATTCTCGCGTGCAAAAACGGAGGAACGGATGTACAAGTTCTTCCAAGAGTGGAAGGCCGCAACTGACCCAATGGAGAAGAGGTTTCTCCACTCGATGCTCGAGAACATGCAGGTGGATTTGGATGCCTCGAGGGCACTGGTGGGGGGTTCAGACGCGGGCTCAGATACCCCGGGTGGCGACGGTAAGGACGGCGGCGGCGACGACGAGGAGTAGAGAGTGGCGGGGCTCGTGTGTAGAAGCCCATTTTTTTTATAAAAAAAATCATGTATTTTTTTTTATCTATGTACCTTTTTTTTAATGAAATGAATGAATTTTCCCGTATATGTCTCGTAAATTTAATTCCGTAATTTAATCGTAAATTTAATTTCGTAAATGTAGTTGTTTTGAATTATTTTTATTGCGGCTGGCCTATGGCTGGCCTAAGGCTAGCCTATTTGAGTAACATGCTGATGTGGCAGGTGGATTTTTAGTGCTTATGACGTGGCAGAGAGAGAGAGTGGATGGCCTATGGTTGTCCTATTCTTATTGTGGATGTTCTAAACGGCTCTATTTTTTGGGAATCTAAAAATATATATATTTTTATTTTTGTTATTATTTCGAATTATTTATGAATTTTTTTTTTAAAAAAGAAAAATTGAATTTGCCAACAGCTAAGCCGTTGGCCAATCAGATCGTGCCACGTAGGGCTGCTCAGCGGCATGGACGTGCTCTTAGCTAAGAGCAGCGTCGTGACGCTGGCACGGACGAACGAGCTGCAGCGGCGGACGGACGAGGCCTGCTCAGCGGCACGGACGGACGGACGACAAAAACTTTACATCTGCGGATGCTCTAAACCTCTATAGTTGAAGGCTGAATTCTCAACCACTAGCACTAACACATGAATATTAGCTTTGTGTGAACCTAAAATATACATAGTAAAACATACAAAAGTTGGGAGTTCCATGGAACCCCATGGCACCGCATATGTCCGTCTCTATCCTTAACGTGACCTTTAAATTTATGTTCATTTAATCATAAAAGAAATGGTTGATTCTTTTCGATAATATGATTAACTTGCAAATAGAAACCAAAAATATAGAAAGTGTTTGATTTATCAATAGCCCAAACTCTCACATCAATCTTGTGATCCACGACTAGATATAAACTTCCCAATAATTTCTCCTCCTAGACAAACATATTCTTCCTCCATGTAAACTTCCAAATCCATCTATCATCTTCCCATTGGCTCATCACATGTTCCTGATAAAGTTATCATAATTTGTTAAAATCATGAAGAGTTTGAGAAAAGTGTTCTTAAATCTATCGTCATAACTCCCAATTCAGTTATTAAGCCAAAATCTAATACTTACTCCATTTTCATCCTTCATACTCCTGTTGTAGTCATTTTTATCTATTTCTTGCAATTCATTGTTTCATTTAGATAACGAGCAACAAGTATTTCAAACTAACAAGTATTTCAAACTAACAAGATTTTCAAATTAAAATTAAATATCAACACGTTAAATACATTTACTAAGACTGCATATTGTTCTGTGCGACAACCTCGCAAAAATTTTGTGCCTAATCATTTTTATGCTCTTAGTCTAACTTTTTCAGAATTGTTATCCACCAAAATTCAAGCAAGTTAGAAGAAAATTGACCCTCCAATATTATATATGCAAAATGATGAAAATGTACCAAAAAGGTTTGGTAGATGAAGATTATTTTCACCTTATTTATTGACTCACTCATTGATGGGGCCATGCCTCATAATTTAACTTCTTTTTCTTTCCCTTTCGATTATTTAATATTTCTTCTTACATCTCTATAGTAAACTTAAATAACGCAGTTTGGTAGGACCAAACATTTTCTCCATACCAAAATCTCGTTACCCTTTTTTCTTGTTTTTCCTTCCAATATATTAACACCCATGTATGTGAGAAATATAATCAATGTAATAAATAAGTATTAAATATAATTATCATCTCATATATGGAATACAATAGTGTTTAATAATCAATTCCCTTAAGATCTTTAACTTTCATTTAACCCCTTGTCTTAATAAATGTATGACGGCGGAGTCTCATAGGTAGAAAAGTGGAGTAACAATTATTATTCAGTTGCACTCGTTGAAATGAAGGCCATACATAAGTTAAATATTGGGAAAATATTAGAAAAATAAAGACCCATAATAATGAATTATGAGCATGCCTAATCGTTGGGTTAAGGAGAGTTAGGAGTAGACTTTTTGTGGCAAGTCCAATAATACTAAACTCTTAATTACCATCCTACCCTACTAAACCAGCTGCATGCACAAAATGGAATTAATCATAAAAACTAAGAATAGGATTCTAGGTCCTAAATTAATTAATCTGTACTTTTCTGGAAGAAACATGTTTTGTCTCAATGAGTGGAAAATGAAGCCAGTATTTAGTGGGGTTATTACTTATTAATATAGTATCATTTTTTTAAACTTAACTCTAGTTTATCAGGTCATGACTGGTTCACGATTCACATCGCTGCTCTTAGAATAAAAAGAATCAAAGAGACGTGTTTTTGGTCGATTCAGTTTTGAAAAAGTTAAGAAAACTTAATTAAATTCAGAAAAAATAAAATGTATTGATATGAATTATTACACGGACGGACGGAGTAAACTTTTTTTTTTTTTATTTACTAAGAGCATCTCTAACGGCGGACGTCGCGGTAGGACGTCGCCGACGTCCGCCGTAGGGAAGAAGGGCGGACACGCCCGTCCCATATGCCCGTCGGATGGGCTCGGACGTCCGACCCACGGGCGGACGGACGTCCGCCACTGTGGCGAGGGTCGGACGTCTGAGTTTTATATTTTTTATTTTTAAAAAGAAACTCTAAAAATAGGACTCGTTGAACTTCATTTCATTCACACCACTTGTGTTGACAAGTTTCTCTCTCTAAACTCTATTTTCAAGTATATCTAGAATGACTAGTAGTCGTGCGGGTGGTAGTGGCGGAGGCGCTAGTGATAGTGATAGTGATAGTGAATTGGATTTCGCTGTGGAAGGGGCGATTGATCGATTGCTACGGCAGAGGCAACAGCGGTGGCAGCAGGTGGCGGCGGCGGTACCTCGGCCGATCCATCGCCGATGTCATGTACCCCGGGACCACATTGCTGCACATATTCGGTTGTATCGGGACTACTTCACTTCGCAGCCGCATTTTGGGGATGTCTTATTCCGGCGACGTTTTAGGATGCATCGTCCGCTGTTTATGCATATCGTGGGTGCTTTAGAGAGAAGATACGAGTTTTTCAGGATCAGGGAGGATGCGGCTGGCAAACTCGGACACACGCCCTTACAGAAGTGCACTGCCGCAATCGTGGCAACTGGTGTACGGAGGCCCGACCGACATGTTCGACGAGTACCTCCATATTGGCGAGTCTTCAGCCGTCGAGTGTCTGCTGAATTTTTGCGCGGGCGTTAGATCGATATTCGGGGATCACTATCTTCGGAGTCCGAGCCCGAAGACTGCCAGCGGCTGATAAATATGCACGGGTTCCCTGAGATGTTGGGCAGCATAGATTATATGATTGGGAGTGGAAGAACTGCCCCGCCGCCTGGAAGGGGATACATACTTCCGGCTTCAAAGCCAAGCATCCCACGATGATCCTTGAAGCTATAGCTAACTACCGGTTGTGGATATGGCATGCTTATTTTGGAGTCGCCAGGTCGAACAACGACCTCAACGTCCTCCAGTCGTCGCCCCTGTTCAACGATCAGTGAAATGGCGTTAGTCCCGCCATCAGTTTCGTCGCCAACGACAACCAGCACAATATGGGATACTATTTGGCGGGTGGGATATACCCAAACTGGCCCGTCTTTGTGAAGACGATCAAGCATGCGATCGACCAAAGAAGTCCTACTTTGGGAGCCGTCAGGAGGCAGCGCGCAAGGATGTTGAGCGGGCATTTGGTGTGCTCCAGAGTCGATGGGGGATGGTGAAGGGTCCTGCACGACAAGTGTATATTCCCAACATCGGCGACATCATGTACGCATGTATCATTTTGCACAACATGATTGTCGAAAGTGAAGGGGACGAACTGACTCAGTGGACCAACGAAGATGATACGGGTGCCGGTCCAAGCCACGGCGTGGCCAGCGCGAATGTGAACATGGGGGTACCTAATGGAGAGGTTGAGAGGTTGCGCGCATTTGCCGACATGCGGCAAAGAGATACCCATGTTTGACTTCAGGAGGATATCATCGAAGAGGTTTAGACGCGGAGGGGTGGACGTTGATGTGGTTGCTTTTTTTTTATTGACTATGTAATTTTTTTTTCTTCGAATAATGTATGTTTTTTTTTTAATGAAATATTTGCATTTCCCCGTTCGTATTCGTGTTGAAATTTTAATTCCGTAAATAAAATAATTGTGAATTTTAATTTTATTGCGGGAAGTTCTAGTGGGAAGTCCTAGTGCAGGGGAAGTCCTAGTGATGCGGCAGTAAAATGGGAAGTCCTAGTGATGACGTGACATGGAGTTTTTGTGGGAAGTCCTAGTGGAAGTCTCTTGTTGTGATTCATATTTATTTTTCGGACGTCACAAGCTAAGTGGGTAATTCCTTTTTTTTGGCATTCCATCTCCTATTTTTTACTCTCTACTTTTTCATCCATCTTAATTTTTTCTTTCCACTTAACTAATACAGTAAAATCTAATTTTCTTATATTCCACGCCAAAAAGAAATGCTTCACTTAGTGAGGGACGGAGGGTATATTTTTGTATAGACACACATTTAATGAGTTAACAAGGGAGCATTTAGTTATTCTTTCAAAAAATTCCAACTCTCTACACTTGTTATTTACTAATATTTTATTATAAAAATTAAAATTGAGTACTTTATTTTTAGGATATATTTTAGTTTGACTAATATAATTATGATATCTGATTACATTTAATTTGTATTTTTTTACTTAGTAATTTTACTAATTTTTATCGTGTATAGGGAAGACGAATCTAGTAAATTTAAGTAATGGTGTTAATCAAGTGATTTTCGTACAATTTTCCTTTATTTGTCATGTACTACTCCATTACCTATTTAAGTGGTGGAATTATATACAGTCTGACACCAATACTTCGTCATAGAGATTCTAGCAAATTCCGAAGATATTGTAAATACTATATACACCTATGTTAATTAAATAACATAACAAATTAAATCAATGACGACTAATATTAATTGGTTGTACACCATATTTTAATAAAAGGATACTAAAAGTTACTCAAATGAATGACACTAATTTTAAAGTCCCACATAATAATTTGACAGGACACTTAATAAATTTTTGTTGCAAACTGAGTTTTCCGGTGTGATCAATAAGTGGTTCGTAGCCCACAAAAAGCTTACCTAATCCGAATTCAAAACCGAAACAATGCTCTAATCATGTCAATTATTAAGTATTTTGGATTGGTAAAATATACGAGTTGAGTTTCTTGCACTATCTACTTGTAATTAAAGTTTTGAGGTTTGAGATGGACTGATAAATCATTAAAAGTCCAATGTTGATATATCAAAGAAAAATAAATAAAAATTAAAAGTTCAATGTTTTTTTAATCATCTGTTACTAACAAGTTTGAAAATAAAGTACTATATACGACAAACAAGTGTACAAGTTATAGTAACATGTAGTCCATGTGCATAAACAACAATGAACCTCCAAGAATGGGCAAATAGTCCATAATAAAATACTGCATAGCATAATACAATAGCATTTAATAACGGCCAATTAAAATAATGCATACAAAGTCTGTAATTTTTTTGTATTTAATTACTAATTTAATATCATTAAAATACTCCAATTATTGAATTCTCATAAACATGAATCCATTTACTAAGAAATGGAGTAGAATAAAGCATCAGTCCGATCTACTCGGGTATTATAAAAATAAAATAAAACTATTATATAGTACATCTTGTTTTGTCAATTCATAATTCAAACGACAATTAATTCGTGATAGTTATTTATCATTTTATGTCACGAATGCAATTACGGATGCATCACGAAAAAAAATCACTTTGATTTAATCATAATTAACATATTTTTCACCACAAGATTCAAGTTCTATATTTTTTCGAATCAACAAAATGCTCAATTTCAAGTTATATATGTTTTCATTCAACAAATTAAATACTCAAATCAACAAAGGGAGGCGCGCATAGTATACACACAAACGTTATGGACTATAGTATTAAATATCAATGTAGTGATTGCTATTTATTCATATTGCAGATAAAATCTGATAGTATAAAAAATTGACAGCTTGAAACAAATAAATTTTTTAATTTTGGACTTTATTTAATACATACAACAAATTTATCATAGGTGAACTTCAGTATTCAGCCATCACTAGAGCCTAGAGGTAAAAGAGAAATTTCCGGAGAGCCATGCGTGTGCTTAATATTCATATAGTATGAGATTATTCTTTCCTAATTGTAAGCTAAATATTCGATTTTACGTGCATTACAACTCATATGACTGTACTTAGTTCAAATCAAATGAAAAAGTAATCCATCAAATCAAATATTAGAAATGAGTCACTCACCCCTTAAAAGGCCTCATAAGGAAAAGAGTTATCCACATTTATATAGATTAGATTGGATCATCACCAAGTCGATTTGGGACAGAACTGAGAGAATTTAACAAGCCCCCTCACGTGTGGGCCGAAAAGGACATCGGTCTTCTACTCGTGAGGTAGATAAGAAATAAAGAGAGATCCATCATCGACTTGGGACCGCTCTGATACCATATTAATGAGTCACTCACCCCTTAAAAGGCCTCATAAGGGAGAGGGTTATCCACACTTATATAGATTAGATTGGCTCATCACCAAGTCGATGTGGGACAGAATTGACAAAATTTAACATCAAATGAAAAAGTAATCCAATTTCGATGCAAAATTTAACACGTAACAGTTTTTGCATCCAACAATGAAGGTTAAACGAGGTACTTCCTTTTGAAATGTCCGCTTTTGCAACAAATACAAATCCCGATCTATACAAAAGTCCAATGTGCACTTTGTTGCACTTGGTACATGGAGTGACTCTCAGTTAATAACCTCACGCTTGACCGATAGCAGTTTGCTCTCTAAAGTTCTGAATACTACTACAAGTCTGCGCTTGTCATGACTTTTGTTTTTAGTGAGTATGACAATCGTTCAATTTATACTTATCATTGAAGTTGTTGGCAATTGAAACTAAAAATATAACATATAACTATCTCACATCGGTGTCAAAAGCAAACTGAAACTAGTATATAAATCTCATGGGCCATTCCTCCTATATCACCAATTGGTTTTAGGATAATTCATGGATTTTTATCATGGTATCAGAGCGGATCGCCGATTGTGGGTCAAATTTAACTGATCTGGCAGTATATTTGGGCCGAAATCGAAAAAATGATTGATCCAACAGTATATCTGGACTAAATTTGGGCCAGGTGGTCCAACCGATTGAAAAAAAATTGGGCCAAGTGGTCCAATCAATCAGAAAAAGTCCAACCCCTCCAAGGTTCACCTTGAAGAGTTTGAAGGAGGGTGTTGGCAATTGAAACTAAAAATATAACATATAACTATCCCACACCGGTGTCAAAAGCAAACTGAAACTAGTATATAAATCTCATAGGCCACTCCTCCTATCACCAATTAGTTTTAGGATGGAATCCATGGATTTTTATCAGAAGTTATGTGATTGGATCTGTTTAAGTGTTTGGTGTTGCCGTTGGCATTAATCTCTCTCTTGGCATTATGCCCTTAGACCATCTCCAACCATACTCCAAAAATGAGTTGATGTAGAAATCTTCGCCAACCACGCACCAAACTCAAACCCATTTTCGGTGTTTTTTTGTTAAACAACATCAAATATGGTGTTATTGCAAAAATTTTGTGAGACAAAAACTCAAAAATTGTGTAAATTATAAATTTGGTGTAAATGATTGGAGTAAAATTACGTTTTAGTATGACATATACCCAAAAATGAACATATTGTAAATAATCTAAATTAATTAATTAAGAATTATTGTTATCTATAGTATTTTGTTGATTTCTAATCAATTTTATAACATTTGAAAATGGAATACAAAATTACTCATATAATTTTTTTTTACTGTCCGAGAATGGTTAAAAAAGAAAATTATACTAATATAGTCAAATACTCCAACAAAAATACAAAATAACATTGCTTTTGCAAAAAATAAGTTATTCGAGTTTAATTGTTGTTGATTACTACGTTCTTGAATATTTTTGAGCGTTTATATCATCCAAATATTTCCTCACTGGAGATGATTGAGTGATGACCCATCTCCAACGACACCTCAAATGCAAAGTAGCTTTCCTTTCAATTAAGGATCACAAATAAACATTCCATTTTATATACTGTATACGCTATAAAAAAATTGTAAGTAATTGATGGTCGATTGCAAATCGTGAAAATGGGACTCGTCACAATTCATGAGGATCCACTACATTAATTATGTCTCTTATCAACCTCCTTTTCATTATACACCATTAATAAGTCAATTATTAGTTTTTGGGGGTTTAACTTGTAAGGTGGTGTTCGGTTGACATGACTAATATCATGAGATTATCAATCTAAGATTAAGTCGTGAGATTATTTTAGTTGGGAGGGGAGTCTATGACTAATTATCATGACCACTATCCATCTAGGATTATGTTATAAGGTCAATCTTATGAACCAAACATGATACATATTTAATCATAGGATTTAATATTGCCAATCAAACACGCCCTAAGTGTATTAATATTCTCTTATAATTTTCAACATTTTGAGTATTGAAACACAATAATCCTATAATGGTAGTTGCATCTTATACCAATCATGTAACAGTAACACTGCATATACGGAATTAGTAATTCTAAAGTGGGATTGGATTGTTGAGAATCAAATTAATGGTAAGTGAAAAACTAAAAACAAAATTGAAGTTTGGCTGACATAGACATTTTAGGTAATCACACACAAACAAAGTATTATTAGGGTTCTTACAATATCCAACTTTACTCCGTTGATTGTAAAAAGTAAATACTCCGTCACTGAAAATTTGTCACATATTTCCTTTTTTTGTCCGTCCCTAAAAATTTGTTGTCTTTCATTTTTACAATTTTTGGTGGACCCTACATTCCACTAACTATTTTACACTCGCATTTTATTATAAAACTAATATATAAAAGTAGGACTCGCATTTCAACTCACTTTCTATTACATTTCTTAAAACTCGTGTCCGGTCAAACGGTGACGAATTATTAGAGACGGAGGGAACTGAATTCAAGCGACAAAAAATATTTTCGGTATAAGTAAATTCCAATGAAAAGTGGAATGTGATTTTATTGAAACAAAATAGTTAAATATTTGTGATACTTTTTTCAAAAATTCAAACTCATCAAATTCAAATAATACACCACATATTCTAATGACACAAGAGTATTAAATTGAATTAATGAAATAAAGAGAAAAATGTAATTAAATATATTTAAATAAAGAGGGAGAAGAAAATAAATTTTATAGTACGCCATTAAACAAAGAAAGATGACATTTTGATTGAAATAATCTAAAAAAGAAAGATGTACTAGTACATCATGGATTATTGCAATTTACATATATGCAACAAAATTTATTTGAATACTACAATTTCTATATTCACTTTATTTCCGCATTGTTCATCCGCAATCAAATCAGTTAGATACATTCTCGATTTTAGAATCATGAGATTCCCTCACTTCTTTTACCCATCATTTATACCAGTTTTACAAAAAAAATTAAAAATAACATAACTATTTAAGATCCTCTAGTACTACTAATTACTAGTATTAGTACTTAGAAACAAGTACAGAGGTTTTTCAACTTTTGAAAATAATTATGTGAAATTTATCTATGTAAGTATTTGCATCAGATATGGAGTATTGGAGTACTATGAGTAGTTATTTAGCCCCATATTTGGATTTACATTTCAATGTTAAGTGATAACTTACTCAAAATATATGTGATTTCAGAAAGTATGACAAATTAGTAGTAGTATTTTCTTCCATTTTTGTAAAGTAAATCACAAAAACTTTTGTGTAAGATCAACCCATACTTGGAGCTGTCACCCACAGTCCTAATTCTTTTTTGAAATTATAATTAAAAAATATTTAAAAATATGGTGGTTATTATTGTGAAATTAAATTACCGCAATTTATATGGTCCTGGGCGCCACGTCACACAGACAACACTTACTGCAAATTTCTACGGTCGCGCTTCGTTTCAAATAGATAACTGGGCCCACTCCGAAATCGGCGGCCAAGATCTGCCACTGCCACGTGTTGCTACCGCGAGCCGTTAATTCAAACCCTAGTTCAGTCATTAGCTCATCAAAGTTAAAAACCCCAAATAACCTTATCTTTTCAATCTTAGCTCTCTCTTTCTCTCTCTCTCTCACTCGCCATTGCAGGAATCTTTCAGATCCAGAGCTGAAACCGCCAGCTCATGGCGTACTCGTTTCCAGAGGAGGTCCTCGAGCATGTTTTCTCTTTCCTAAGGTCCGACCGTGACCGCAACGCCGTGTCGCTGGTGTGCCGCTCGTGGTACGAGATCGAGCGCTGGTGCCGCCGCCGCGTCTTCATCGGGAACTGCTACGCGGTGTCGCCGGAGATAGTGATTCGGCGGTTCCCCAAGGTGCGGGCGGTGGAGATGAAGGGGAAGCCGCATTTCGCGGATTTCAACCTCGTGCCGGAGGGCTGGGGCGGCTATGTGCAGCCGTGGATTAGGGCGATGGCGGCTTCCTACCCCTCGCTCGAGGAGATCAGGCTCAAGCGGATGGTCGTCACGGACGAGAGCCTCGACCTGATCGCCAGATCGTTTAAACATTTCAAGGTTTTGGTGCTCTCTTCCTGTGAGGGCTTCACTACTGACGGCCTCGCTTCGATTGCTGCTAATTGCAGGTTATTCAATTTGAAACTGGAGTTATAATGTCTTCAATTCTTACTATTTTCTCTCTCTTAAATTTTACTTTACCCTTCTCTAATGGACGAATGAAGGTAATTTTTTCCATGGGGTTCAGTGTTTTTTTTTTAATTTTATCTTATAGATCTGTCATCGGCGTCCAAGCTTGATATCTGGTTAATGTTCTTGTGTCTGTGTGATAAATTGGAGATTTTGATATGGATTTAGTTGAAAGTCCAGCATTTGGATAAATTCAAACTGCGACTGTGAAGTTGTTAAAGCTTACTTTTTGATTCTATAATTCATTTCATTTTCAACTCATTGCTCCATTCTCTTTCCTGTGGTATATTAGATCACAAAATGTTGTGAGTTAGATTTTTTTCTCACTCGTGGCATACTTACATACTTTCCGTAGCGGTGAATAGTTAGTTTTGGTTGGGGGAATTTTATTGTGTCAAACTGATTTCCCTTCTTAATTGTAAGTTCAGTGTATTGATTATTGAATAAACGGGATCCTTGAATGACACAACCGTTTGATTGGCTTGTCTGATTTTCTCATTTGAGGAAGATTCCTTGTCAGTTGTCCATGGAATATTGTGACCTGTATTATTCTTTGGTGGATGTGTGGTTTTTTGGATTATTGAGTAGATTCTAATATTCTACCTTTCCTTCTTTACGAAAATGATTGAATTAGGACACCAATAATTTCTTTTCTTTATTGTTTACTCATAATATTAGAGTTGCTTTAGTGGAAGGATTATGGGATGCTGTAATTTGTTGTGTCATCTTGTACCACATAAGATACTTTGTGTGGGCACCTGAAAAGTTACCTTGGAAATACAGCGAATGAGAAATGAAGTTCATCCTTTTACTTCCTTTTTCTTTTTTTGGCCCAATGCCCATTCTGGGACTAGTTGATTTACTGTTGTAAACCCATTATCACATGCATAACAAGGAATTACTTTTCCTCTGTAAGGGTTCAATGCTCTTTTAAGATGGCTCTGGATGGAGCATAGATCTCTGCTCTACTGGCTGTCCAAATAATTTCACTGCATTATTTTGACTTTGAAAAATGTTACTGGCATGTTTGATATTGCTTGTTATGATATTTTATCTGCAGTAAAGGCAGTGTTGCTCGACTAAGATTCTCTGGGACCAACAATAATGTTTCAACTGCCACACTATTGTGCTCTTGTAGCTATTACTTTTTCTAGGTACTTTGTTCTTTCATAGCATTCAACTTTCTTGATAATCAGGGTATTGTTTGCATACAGGAACCTTAGAGAGATAGATTTGCGGGAGAGTGAAGTGGAGGACCTAAGTGGGCATTGGCTTAGCCATTTCCCCGACAATTGCACTTCACTGGTGTCACTTAACATGTCTTGTTTAGGCTCAGAGGTTAATTTCCCTGCCTTGGAGCGCCTGGTTGGCCGGTGTCCTAATTTGAGGACTCTTCAGCTAAACCGCGCTGTACCCCTTGAGAAGCTTCCGAACCTGCTTCACCGGGCCCCCCAATTGGTTGAATTTGGAACCGGGGCCTACTCAGCTGAAATCCGACCTGATATATACTCAAACGTGGCCGAAGCATTTTCAGTCTGTAAGCAACTCAGAGGCTTGTCCGGGTTTTGGGATGTCGTTCCAGCTTATCTTCCTGCTATGTATTCAGCCTGTGCCAGAATCACTTCTCTGGACTTGATTTATGCAGCGATTCAAAGTCCTGATCTTGTAAAAATTATTAGCCTATGTCCGCATTTACAGTGTCTCTGGGTATGCAACTCTTCCTTCTGTATTTAATGCTATCTTCCATAGAGTTTCCATTGACTGTAGTAGATAGTTATTGTTAAATATACTGTAAAGAACCTACCAGCAAAATAAAGCATTTCTCTGGTTGGAAGACCTGTTTGTACCCCATCTCTGAATTTAGATGCTCCATTGGCTCATGATAACTTATTTATGCCTTCTGTGCCTAAATATTTTATGTTTCTACGGTTTTAATATTCAGTTTTGTTGCGTGTCATTTGTTGCATTACTTCCTTTGGCTAATCAACCCTGTTACTGCAAACAGGTTCTGGATTACATTGAAGATGCTGGTCTGGAAGCCCTGGCTGCATCTTGCAAGGATTTGCAAGAACTTCGGGTGTTCCCTTCTGATCCTTTTGAGGCAGAAGCTAACGTTGCTTTGACAGAACAGGGGCTTGTCTCCGTTTCAGAAGGCTGCCCCAAGCTCCAGTCTGTTCTATACTTTTGTCGTCAAATGTCAAATGCTGCCTTGATTACAATTGCAAGGAACCGGCCAGAGATGGTCCGCTTTCGACTTTGTATCATTGAGCCTCAAGCTCCTGACTACCTGACTCTCGAACCACTTGATACTGGTTTTGGAGCCATAGTAGAGAACTGCAAGGAATTACGACGCCTTTCCATGTCCGGCCTCCTTACTGATCGAGTTTTTGAATATATTGGAAAGCATGCTAAGAAATTGGAGATGCTGTCCATAGCTTTTGCCGGGGATAGTGACATGGGCCTCCATCATGTTTTGTCTGGATGTGATAGCCTGCGGAAACTGGAGATCAGGGACTGTCCATTTGGGGACAAAGCTCTCTTAGCAAATGCTGCAAAGCTAGAGACAATGCGATCCCTTTGGATGTCATCATGCTTGGTGAGCTATGGAGCGTGTAAGCTGCTTGCTCAAAAGATGCCCAGGCTCAATGTTGAAGTTATAGATGAGAGAGGTCACCCTAATTCCCGGCCAGAAAATTGCCCTGTTGAGAAACTCTACATCTACCGGACAGTTGCAGGACGGAGAGTCGACATGCCTGATTTCATCTGGACGATGGACAAAAACGCAGGAAGCCCAGAGGTGTTTGTGAGCAATGGTGCTGTTGAGCTATAAAACATTCCTTCAGCTGAAGCAGGTATTGCTCCTAATTTACACTTGTTCAAGTTTTTTTATGTCAGAAAAAAGGTTTATGTGACCGAACTGCCAGTGGAAGTGGGAATGAGCTTTGGAGTTATAATGGTCGGAGACGCCTAAATGGGCATCTCGTCTGCATTGGGTTTTGCTTGGTGGAGATATTATTCACCACCCGTTCAGTTCCCATTTGAGGCCCAACTCTCTGTTGTATCTTGTGTTGTATGAGTTTGTTTGTACGAGTAACTCGTGTACTAAAATGTAGACTTACTTATTCAATCTTTTAGGAGGCTGATTGTTTTCTTTTTTTTTACAGAAACTTCCACTATTGTACTTGTATTATTGATTTTGTTCCATTATTATTAGATGTCTATGCCCAGCAATAAAGCGTTCAAATTTCATTTCAGATTCTGATTTGCTGTTTTTTGATATTGAAATGGTTGTTGATAAGTTAGGTATTTTGGGTCTATATCTTGTTTATAACAATCTCACTATATCTTTGCTTGGTCAATGTTTATCACTTTTACCATGAGAGAAAGAGACAGAAAATACATGTGAAGGATTCAGATGAGAAAACTTTAGATTTTAAGAAACCTTACTGAGTTTTAATTAAAGGAATAATTGAATATAACTTTCTATTTTTTGACAGTGAACCAGAGAGGTTACGAGGGACAACAACTGATGCATATGTAGACAGAGTAACGTGACCACTGAAAAAAACGAAAGATATAAATAAAGAAAAAGAAATAACGAAAAAGAAAGTACTAACAAAAAAAAAAAGAAAAGAAAAAGCTTACTCCCCAGGGCCAGCACTATCTCTCTAAGTTGTGGCTATGCAATTTCGGTTACTTATCTTTTCCAATTATATTATTTTCATATTGCTAAAGTATTACAGTTAATTGGGATTCACAATTTATAAGTTGCAATTTTATCCAAAAAAATTCCTAAAAATTTCATTACAACACAAATATTATTATAGCCATATAATTGTGCTTATTATTAATACTATATGAGGTTGTTCGATTTGCAAGATTGTATCTTGAGATTAATTATGTATTGTGTTTAGTTTATGAGATTGAATCCCACAACTCAGATAATTAGTCATAGTCAACCCCTCCCAACTAAAATGTTCTCACAACTTAATCCTAGATTATATTTAGGAAACCGAACAGTACCTATGTATAGATATTAATATGTACTTACAATATATAGTATGACAGAGATAATAAAAGAAAATTTATCACATTTAATTAAGAACAAATTCAATTGTGAAGCCAGAGCCTCCTTTTACCCATCCGACGCTCCTTTCACAAATAGAGTTAGTGAATCAGTTAGTAAATCAGTAAGGATTATTTCTCTTGTTTGAAGAGAGAAAGAGACGAAGAATTTTTAGAGGGGGGAAAATATATAGCAAAAACAATGGACAATGGTTATTTGATTTCTCGCTCTCGCACTTTATGTAATTCACTCTTTTTTAAAATCAAAATATATTTGATTAGCATGTGAACAGTGAAATTATAGTGGCTTTTTGTGGTAAAAAAAAAAAAAACTTCTAATAGAAGTAAAGGTATTAATTTATTGAAAGATAATTACATCCATAAATAGACAAATAAATGAATAAGTAAACAAGAGCGGGGAGAAATCTAGATCCACATCGTGACGTATGAAGGCAATGTTTCAACTTATAGAAGCCAATTTGTTTCGTTTCTCAACGACCTTTCCATCGTTGATGCTCCCGTGCACTATTATATTTCAATGGAAGTAACAAAAAAAAGCAAGGAAAGATAGCCTCACCATTGTGAAGCTCTTTACAGACAGGCCCTAAAGGATAGTGCAGGAACACGAGCACTGTATTTGATTCCCGGATAGATTTTTACCTGAATTGAGCAGAAGAACAAGAAAATTAGAAGGCAATTGCTCGAGATTAGACCCTATTGTGCAACGAGTAAATAGTGATCAAGAAACAGGCTTATGTATGCTTGATAGTTACTGTCATCACATCAAACTTGGGATGATACGAAAGTGGGGATATTTCGATTAAGTAGCAAATAAACTGGAAAATTTTCATGCCAAAAATGTACAGCGAAACGAACCTGTCTTTTTCTTAACAACAGCTGGCTGTACAACAACATGCATTGTAATAACTCCACCAGGAAGGTCACTGGTGTGCGCTCTAGATTCGGCAAGTGTTTTGTCATTCTCCAAAACTTTTCCCCCATGGATTACTTTCATATCATTTACCGACTTTGGGACTACTGATTTATCTGTCAATGAAGACGGAAAGAGGCTCGACCAAAATCTTAGATTAAATTTGGTGAAACAGACATAAGTTATAAACAGCTCATCTTATTAAACAATCAAAAACTGGTCCTAGCACCTAATTGCTCTCACGGTGGAGTTATTACGATGCATGTTGCTTCTCTAGACATAAAATCACTGTGGATGGAAATTCTACCGCTGCTTCACATAAGCAAGCTGGCTATTCTAGCAACTTTTTTCTAATAATAATAAGAAAAGGTAAAACATAAACTAACATACCACAAAACTATTGTGCAACGCAATGAAATCAGAGAATTTATTAGAAAACACATACCAAGAGGAAACAAGACAACCTCACTGACACAAGTTAAGTAAACAAACGTAAAC
>NC_062966.1:14221764-14239194 GCF_023119035.1 Salvia hispanica
CCTTATTTTTAAATTTTGATGCGATGGTTTCTCTTCGTTGAGCTTTATTTGCAAGATAAGTAGGACTCCTACTTTTCAATAATGCTATGCGGCCACAATGTGACTAGCCAAACAGTGGCAGTTTTATAAATAGTTAAAACAAATAATATTATGAAATAATAGTGTTAGATAGTGCTCAAGTATTTTTACATAATCACCCTTATCCTTCCAATTTTGAAGAGAGAATACACATTTAATTTCAAATTAAAATTAAAAATCAGTCTCTCTCTATACTAATTACAACTCCATTTCCCAAACATAATTATTATCGGATCCATAAAAGCAATGACCAATTTAACCCTCAACTAATGAAGTATGTAAGTTTATTACATATATCAAATTTTTTCTCTTAGGTCATCTTTTTATTTAGAAAGGTTTCACTATAGTCAAATAATTTTTATATTATTATAATTAATAATTTTTCACTTTTTATTTAATTTTTTCTTACTTTACTCTCTATTTGATTTAATTTTCTAATTTTTGTACTTTATTATCTACCCTTAAGACATTAAACATCCATTTAGCTTTGTGCCAAAAAAGAAGTGTCTCAGGCTCTCAGCTACGAAGAAACAAAGCGAGCAACATATACCGTAACACTCCGAAATGGATCCAGTCTAATCATATAATTATAGTTATATTATAAACTAATTGCGATTCTAAAAAATAATATTAAGAATAAGTAGTAAATAAATAAGTATACTAAATCATATGAGTAATATAAATTTCTAACTTCATTTAGTGCTTTGATTATCAAAATTATGGACTGTTATATAGCATCACGAGTTCATATTAACAATGGCTATAGTTTGATATCGTGTAGTATTATGTAATTACTTAGTATATTTAATTAGGGTCCTATTCTAATACTTTTAGCACCCTAATCCAAAATTAAGACTAAATCTCCACCCTTGGATTTTAAAATGAGTAGATGAGATTAAAGCTCACAAAATCTCAATAAATAGTAGACAAAATATCAACAAAAGGGTAATATCGTCATTATGTTATCATATGATAATTTTTGTGAGTGTTTTTTTATATCAACATTGTGTATTACAAATATCAACAATATGATATTGGAATATCAACACATTTTTATTGAGATTGGACATGTGCATAATATTGAGATTTTGCCTACAATATATTGAGATTTTTTGTTGCATTTGTTGATAAAATAGCTGCTTATCAACATGTACGAAAATTGAAATATAATTTATCAAATTTCATCACCCGAACATCGTCGGAACATATGCAATTGAGATCTCGTTGGAATCCTTATTAAATTATCTTTAATTTGATATATTTTTTGCGAAAAAATAATTTAAATTGAGAGAGTTACGTAAATTTAAAGATTTGAGATGATTTTGAGGAGAGAGAAAGTAGTTAGTTATAATTACTACATATAGGATTTGACATTAATACCCTTTTAATTTAATTAATAATTATTTAATTTTAAAATATATTACACTTGGCATCATATTAACCACAAGATCTTCTAATCTAATGGTTGAAAATTGGTCTCAATTTGAGATTGGTAATTAGTTAGCAATTGATTACATCCCTATTTAATTATATATTTATAGTACATCATATACTCCCTTCGTCACTTCTCTATATTTTCCTTCTTTCTTAGGAGCCGTTCGCTTTGTCCGACACGCCACTGTCAGATAAAATACTTGAGCAGATATATTCTGGGTGGCCCACCACTAACATTTTTAATTGCGTCGTTCGGGTTATATGATTTGGGCCTATATTGAATTCAATATTTCTTCATTCCGTCAATTAAATGAGTCAGCAATACAGCAAAATGACATTGGTGCCCTTTAAAAATTTTAAACCAATTGATGCCCCGTGTAATTGGAAAAAAAACGGCTATTTTTGCACATTTCAAATTTTTGGGAGCTCTTCAAATATATGGCAGCCAAATTAGAATCACTTCCCACCCAAATTGAACATACTCGACATCACCCATTGGAGCTTCAAAATGAGGTACACGATAACACCCCTTCATACTTGCGTGTACATACGAAATTGTACGAATATTGTCGTTTTGATTGTGGGGTAGAGATGCCGTCGATGATATGACTGTATTATCTTGTATATGTGTTTCTTATTGGGGTTGTGTTGGAGTTGTTGTTGATATGAAAAATATGTGCCTTAATTAGTCTATGAACCATTTTAGGTTGTCTGATTTGGTCTATTTTTTTATGGATGTCTAGTAATACGGTTGGAATGAGGAGTTCTGGAGTGCTCGAAGGGGAAAATCAGTCGCACGGTCAAATTCTCTGCTCTATATTGTGTTTTGAACATGTATTCATAAAACTCATGTTATTCTCTGCAGAAATAAAGTACTCTCTCCGTCCCAATAAATATGAAACATTTGGATTTTGGCACGAGATTTTATGTAGTGTTGTTTTATGAGTTAATGAAGAGAAAGTAAAGTAAGAGAAATGAAAAAGTAGAGAGAGTATTGTTTCTATTTTAGGGAACGTTTCATTTCTAATGGGACAAACAAAAAAGGAAAACGTTTCATTTCTAATGGGACGGAGGGAGTATTATGTTTTGTCCATTATTTTTGGTTTGATCTCACTTTGGGAGGACCAGTTAGAAATATGCATGTATGATCACCTTGCATGAAATTTCCATGCTACACTCCATGATTGATCTGTTGTTGATTATGTTTGCATATGTGATTATTGATGGGTTTAATCATGAAAAAATATGGTGACTGCCCCTTTAGTCCTATGTCGATATGGTTGATGATAAGATTGTTCGAGAATACACTATATGATAGCATATTTGAGCGCTCATTCGGTTTGTACACATTTATTTGGTGTCATGTATTGTCCAAGTGGGAGATTGTTAGAAATTTGGGCTTCCACAAGACTAATTTAATGTGTGTGGCTATTTTTCAGTTGCCCAATTAAAGTGATCTATTAAAGAATAAAGTTTGGGCTAAGTGTATTTGTTTGTTATGAAAATAAGTGTAGATACCATATGAGATTTTCTATTTGATGAGAGACCGAATAGAAAATAAAGGGGTTTATATTTTATATAAGTATAAACTAGGGTTATGGTCCCCAGACGTCAGAGAACGTTCAATATCTCTATATTCTCTCGGCAGACTATTGTGAAGGACGTCTCTGATCGTTTGAAAGATCCATAGCCGCTGCAAAGCAATTCCACCGTTCAATTCGTTATGGATCAAGGTACGCTTCCGCTCTACAGTTTATGCTCCTTCTCCGTTGTTCTCGGTTAATCATCATAGAGAGCTTTATGTAATTGTTCACTCAATTATTCCAACATCTTAAACCAAAATTGATAGGGTGTGTTAAGCCCTTGCAGTAGTGCAAGGCAAAAGGGCGGCACACGAAGGCTAAGCTATCTTAGTGAGCCTCCCTCTGATACATGGGACGGAGAAGTATTAAACCGATATACTATACTTAATCTTACACCCATAAGGCCGAGAAAGGTATGAACCATCTAATGTTAGTCCTTAATTTTTTATACTAATATTCCTTCTCTTTTCTTCTCTTCTCTTCTCTTCTCTTCTCTTCTCTTCTCTTCTTTTTCTAGCAAGAAACGATGTGGGACAAACTTTAGGTTGTTGAACTTAGAGTTGGCGTTGGTTTCTGGTTTAGTACTAGTTTTTATGCGCTAAATATCTATCCATCTATTAAATTCATGTGTTTTTGTATTCGGATACATGCACTGATTTTATTAAACATGAGAGTAACAAGTTTGTATCGTGAACAAATAAACTGATTTGAGGATTATTATTTACTTATATACTACTATCAATTAGGAAATACTACTTCATACCAAATTTATTAACTTGAATATGTTATTACGATTGAGTTTGCAGCTTAACGCCAAAGTTATGCTTGGCTACCACATGTCTATTTTGAGGCTGTTCACTATCACCAACTAAAAACTTAATTGATTCCATTTTATTTGGTTAAGGGTTAATTAATTATAAATTAGAACTCATACCAAAAAAATAGTTTCTAGCCTAATTTTCAATAAATTTAGTTTATAGCCCTAATTTTCTCTTATGTTTTATATAGTTCGAACTTTGAAAAATTTATTTAATTATTGCTAGACATGCCCACGGTTCGTAAACCGGCGGTTCCGGTTTCGGAAAATGTGGAACCGAACCGAACCGTGAGGCTATTTCACGGTTCCGGTTTCAGTTCGAAAACCGGCGGTTCGAGTTCCGGTTCTGAACCGTCGGTTTTCGGACGGTTCCTCACGGTTCAGGTTCGGTTTGGCGGTTTTTATTTTTTTTAAAATTTTTTATTATTTTTGCTATGTAATTTGGAATTTTGGACTTATACAATAAATTGAGAACAAGACAACGGATAATTTAAATTGAAATAAGACGAATAAGGTGAAAATCATATCAATTTTATTCAATTTGAGTTGTAACGGACAACAATACGTTATAATTTTCAGTATATATACAACAATGTGATATAATTTACAAGTGTAGTCGGAACATAAATAAATAAAAATATGAAATGGGGGAAAAAGGAAAAAATTGGAAAGGGCTTGAGCTCAATCTAGGACACAACCGCCGACACTAAAAGCTTGCTCCACGGCGACGGTGGAAGCGGGAACGGCGAAAATCTCCTTAGCCATTATCGAGAGTATCGGAAACTCTTTGTCATGTGTTCCCCACCAATCAAGGACGTCAATTTGTTGAGTAGGGGGACCTGCATCTTGAAAAATAGAGCGCGATTCCAAATATATATCTAACTCACTAGTAGCTCTAGTCCTATTGGTTGTAGCACCGTATAGATCTTGCAATTGTGATACTACGTCGGGATCAATCATGACATTGCTATAATTCCCGCCACCAAAATCAAATGTCGAAGGACTAGGAGGAGCACGTACCTGGTGAATGGTGTTATATCGCATTTCATATTCCCCGTAGAGAGCACGAAGCGCACTATCTAACCTTAGTTTGATTTCTTCAACATTCGGAAGATTTAGTTCGAAGCCTTCTCCTCTTGTCAAGCCCATTTCGCGAAGTTGAGAAAAATCCAAATCGTGCAAACAACCATAGTACATGTCTAAAATTTTATGCACACCATGCAACTTCCACTTTGGATCCAAACATTTTGTAATAAAAAACACATTTGGAATACGCGCAAAATATTTCAACCATTTTTCAACCATATAAAACAAAATAGCCTTCAACTCAATGAATTGAGTATTTTTCACACATGTCTTAAAACCAATTGCCACATACATGCAATGCTCCAAAACGCGCACAGAAGTAGGATAATAAACACCGGATAACTCAACAGTGGCATTTTTGAAAGCTTGGAATAATCGAAACAAATCCATGTTGTGGTCCCAACAAGAGGGTATCAAAAGCAAATCAGAAGGAACATGCGGGCAAGTTCTAAAAAAATCACATAAATACTCAATGTGGTTCAAAGTCGACTCCAACATATCGTACGTCGAGTTCCAACGAGTTGAAACATCCAAACGAAAATTGGTGTACCTGCACTGCTTGCTATGACAATATTTCTTCCAAGCTCTACCAATAGGAGCTTTGTTATGAATCAATTTAACAGCAGTTCTAATAGGATCAACATACTTTTGCCACAAATCGATCGCATCTTGAACACACAAATTCAAAATATGAGCAATACATCGCACATGAAAATATTTGCCATCAATAACAGGAGAACATGCACTGATGAGATCATCTATACTAGCAGTGTTAGCACTTGCATTATCAAAACCAACAGAAAAATTTTTATTGATCAATTGAAATTCATTCAAAACTTGAATGATCAATTGAGCAATTGCTTGTGCAGTGTGTGGTGCGGGAAATTCCTGAAATGCAATCAAACGTTTGTTCAAAGTCCAACTGTGATCAACGAAATGCACAGTAATGCCCATATATGAATTTTTGCAAAAACAATCAGTCCACACATCAGAGCAAATCGAAACTTTATGACCCAAGTTAACAATAAACGTACCTAATTGCACCTTCTTTTCCATGCATTGTCTAACAACAGCTCGAGTCATAGAAGTTCGACTCAATTTTCTTGCAGCGGCATTATAAACTTGTCGCATACTCGACTCAAAAGCATCGTTATCAAAAGCATTGAATGGAAAATGTTTCATCATAGCAAATCTAGACATCACATTAAGAGCATTTTTATGAACATATTTTAAAAGAGTATTGCTACACATACCTGATGTTTGGGATGAATCCCACTCCCAATCCCGCCTCCATGTTGAAAGTTGAGTTGAGTTTGGGTTGGAGCGATACCAAACTCGACCGGATGCGCTTTCTCCATGTGACGGGTAAATGTACCATATCCTCCACTCTTTCGTAATGTGTATACGTTTTCACAATAGTTGCAATACACATTAAAAGTGTTCGGATCGGTACTATCTCGTACCTTCTTGAAATGTTTGACCATGATATCTGAGGTTAAAGTCCTTTCAACTGGTTTAGGAGGTTGAGGAGGGTGTCCACGACCACGACCACGACGACTCCTTGGTGGTAGTGGGGGTGGCATTTCTTGTTGTTGTTCCTCTTCCGCCTCCTCCTCCTCTTCCTCCTCGTCATCATCATCATCGTCGTCATCAAGATTCACCGGGGTTGGAATTTGTTGAGAATAGGCACCGGGACCGGGAGCACCACTACCACTACCAACATAAACATCGCCACCATATCCACGTCCGCCTTGGGATTGAGAGCGGGAGAGAGCAATAGCATTGGCCATATCTTGCTCTTCTCGATTCTACAAAATAATATTTGTAGTGTAAATATCAAATAACATTATGAAAAATAATGTAATGTAATTCATAATTAATAATATTAATAGATAATAAATATTAACCTGCCACATATCCACGTTCCTTTGAGAAATCTCATCAATAACGGATTTTCGACTTGGCCTCTTGGACTTTCCTTTTCCCTTATTGATAAGGCTAATTTCATGCATCGGTTATGTGGTGAAAAACACTTTATTTTACTGGGTCTAACGCAATTTTTAAGCCAGGTGTGTGAAGGAATCGCTAGATCCAGGAAGAGCTGGAGGCAATGGACTAGCGAAGGAAAGCGAAGGAAAGTGAGCAGAGTTGAAGAGAAAAATGGCTAGACGAAGGAAGTCCAAAGTCGAGGGTAACGAAGACTATTCACACCCCATTGGACCCACTTCTACGCCTATAAAAAGAGGAGCATGCAGCACACGAAATATACATGATTTTGCTCTCAGCTCACACACTTACACACACTTGGGAAAAATGGGAATTCTGGGGTAGTTAAGGGTTCATCTTCGGAGAAAGTTAGTGGTAACACCGTCCTCACGGAGGGCGAAGATACAATCAGTTTACATTCAGTTTTTTGCACTTTTATTCCGTCGAACTTCAACGTTTTGGAAGTCGATTTGGTTGCTGGCTACTTACCGATTATCTATGCATTTAGATTATGTCATGATGGTGTTTATCTTGTGTTGATTTACGTTGATTCTGTGTTTTTGAGGTTTAATTTCGGAAGTTGAATGTTATTCTCCGTTTTGGATGTTTCTGTGCTTGATCTGGGAAATAGGTTGTGGATCTGTGTTATTGTTGTTAATCGGTGGTTGATCGGCGAATCTGTAGCTATGGACATATAATTTGGACGGAGTTTGTTTCGGATGCTTGGATCCGGAGTGGATTTAGCATCCGAAGTGTGGATCTGAACAGGGGAAACCGAGTTGTGCATGGATTTCGAATTTTCTGCTCTCTTTTCATTTTACTTCGTCTAGTAGTCGCAGATCTGCTTAGTTTTAATTGTTCTTCGTTTAATTGCTTTAAATTCAGTCTGCTTCGTTTCGATCTACGTCCTATCTCTGTTTCTACTGAAAGTTTTATGCAAATTGTTGGAGAAGATGATGTCGCTGTTAGTTAGTACTTTAGTTCGTTGTTTTTCAGCTTTTCATCCGTACTTTACCTTTTCAGCAAATGGTCCCCACCGTCAGTTTATTTCCCAGGTCTAGGTAATTTAGGGAATAGTTTTCTTAGATCTAGTAATTGTCTCGCTTTTTCCAGTTATATGCATGATTTCTGTTTCTGCCTAGATCTAGCTGTTAGCGTAGCAGATTTCAACTCCAAGTTTAGTTTAATTTCCTCAACCCAAATTGCGTGGCAGCAGCCAACCCAAAAATAGTCCCCAATCCTTGAACATGTTTAATTGCGCATTCATCTCTGTGGGATCGATCCCTACTTCCCTGTGCTAATTTTAGTATACGTGGTTGAGGGTTTTTGAAGAGGTATTCTGTGTGTCCGACGACCGAGATCTTCCAACGATCCGTGAGTTCCTAGACCCTGTGATCTAGTGGATTCGCTGGACCTAGGAAGCTTGTTATTCCTTTCTGTGCACACAGTCTAAACAAAGAGTAAGAGCTTTCAAATGGCGCCGTTGCCGGGGATGGATGGCGTTAATTGTTTATGCGTTTGAGGATTTGGTGTAAATAGTTTAATTTCTGTTATTTTGTTTTTCTTGACAGTTTATGAACACGGGCTTCCATTCTGGAAGTTGGGCTAGTTCATCTGGGTCAGGAAACGCCCGATACAAGTGGCAAGTCAAGGAGTCTACGTCCACTGTCACTACCAGATCAGGGTTAAGGACAGTAGACCCGTTTCCGTTCGAATCAGAAAGTGAGAAGGAGTGGAACTCGTCAGGAGAAGAGGACCCGAAGTCGTCCACAGAAACAGAGCATTCCGAGACTGAGGAAGAGGAAGACGTGAATATGGCACATTTAGTGGATCCCGATCCGGAGATAGGTTCACTCACCGCGCATCTAGACGGTGAGCCCGCCCATGCCATAGTCTCAAACCCGCGCCGGAGGTCTATCGATATCAAGACAAATGTGCTCGGAGTTTTGCCCACATTCTCTGGACGAAGGAACGAATGTCCTTACGAATTCCTAAACGAGTTTAGTAAGCTGTGCAGCATTCAAAAGCGACCCAACGAGGCGACTGAGGAGGACTACCGTTTGCGTGCAGTCCCGTTTGCCCTTAAAGGGGAGGCTAATACTTGGCTGCTGAGGCTCCCACCAGACTCGATCAACACATGGAAGGACTTCAAGCTGGAGTTCTTGGATTATTTTTTCCCGTCCAACAAGACGAATGCCTTGAAGAAGGAGATCCAGGAGTGCAAGCAAGAATATGATGAGTCTCTGAGCTCTTATTGGTCCCGGTTCAAGGGACTGTTGGATGCTTGTCCGAACCATAGGATGATTGAAGCAGAGACTTACTATCTGTTTTACGAAGGTGCAAACCCTGAATCAAAAGACTTGATGAATTCCTCGAGCGGGGGAAATTTTACCAAGAATAAAGCAAGTGAAGCCAGAGAAACTTTGGGAAGATTGATCGAGGCGAAGAAGGCCTATGATAACCCGCGGAGCATTTTGAGAAGGGGATCGGCCAATGCAGTAACAGAACAAGATGACAAGAAAGTGGAGGACAGGATAGATAAATTGGAGAAAGCACTGTTGAATGCAATTGAGAAGTACAACCCTCATGCTCCATCGGAAAATGAGAAACCCCCTGGTCCAGAGGAAAGGCAACTTCAACCTTATTACGGTCAACCTTGTGAAGGGGAATGCCAAGCCCAGGCAAATTCAATGGGAAGCTGGAATCCGGATGGAAGTTGGAACCAAGGAAGACAAAAGGAGGCCCCATGGAGGACTCACCCCAATTTTAGATGGACTGACAATGATCAAAGTCAGCCGCCCCCACTGCAGCTCACAAATTATGCACACCCTCCAGAGAGGCAGTCCAACTGGTCAGGGAGAAATCAAGAGGGGCAACTTGCAACTGGGGTACAGGAATCAGGACCATACTAATTGGGGAAACAGGAATCAGAACAATCCAGGGAGCTCCTATGTGCCACCTCACCAGAGGAATAACCAAGGGAACTATCAGAATTCCCAACCAAATCACCAAGGGAATCAAGGGTCTAGCAACCAGTACAATAACCACCAAGGAAATCAGGGGAACTATCGACAAACCCAAGGACAGAACCAAGGTCAAGGATCAAATTCTAATCAATTCAACTCCAGGCCACAAAGGAGTTTGGATGACATGGTCCACGACCTAGTGAATTCACAGCAGTTCATGCAGAATAACTTGCATTCCAACAACGACGTGGTGCACAAATTGCAAGACGCTCAGTCGGAACACAAAGCCGCCATGGACATGATGGCAAAACAGCTGTCCCAGATCGCGGTTTCTTTGAATGAGATGCGGGGAAATGAAGGAAAACTTCCTGCCACGGTCAAGCCACCCGACCGAGCAAACATTAGTCATATCACCTTGAGATCCGGGAGGGGCTATGAAGGACCGACACTGGAGATCGACGAAGAAGTACCCGCACAGGCAAGTAAAGGGAAGGAGAGTCAGGTGTTTCAAGGAGATAGCCCTAGACCCAGAGAAGTTCCTGTTCAGGATGACCTCCAGAAAGGAGATTTAGGGGGATCTTTACCTCGAGCAGCTGATCCATTTTTCCTAGATCCAGAGCCTGAGTTAGTAAGTAAGGAAGGAAGTAGGGAAGCTGGCGAAACCCCAGGCTGGGAGTTCCACAAATGCGGTGAAGCGAGCAAAGCCGTTTCCATACCGAGGGGAAGCAAAGAAAAAGAAGGATGATACAGAGGACCTCATGGAGATTTTTAGCAAGCTGGAAATCAACCTGCCCTTCTTGCAAGCCCTGAAGATGCCTGCCTTTAGCAAGTTCATCAAGGAATTCATAGCAGGGAAGACCAAGCCAGACGGGAAAATTGTGATCGGGGAGAACGTGTCTGCTGTGATACAAAAGAGAAGGATGCCCTCGAAATGCACAGACCCAGGTATGTTCACATTACCCATTTCTCTAGGAGATATCAGAGTCGAGCATGCTATGTGTGATCTAGGGGCGTCTATAAATGTTTTACCGCTTTCAATCTACAAGAAACTGACAGGGGTTAGGATGGTCGCCACCAAGGTGGTAATCCAGTTAGCAGATAGAACTTGCATCTGTCCTGAAGGTGTGTTAGAAAATGTCATAGTCAAGGTGCATGATTTTCTATATCCTGCTGATTTCTATGTTATCAAAATGAATGATAATGAGTCTGCTGAGTCGAGTGGCGTGCTTTTAGGGAGACCATTCTTGCGCACTGCTAAGACCATTATCGATGTCTTCGATGGAACAATTTGCTTGGATTATAATGGGGAAAAATATACATTTAGCATAGATGAGGGAATGAAAAGGCCATTGGATGTTGAGAATTTGTATGCTATAGATGTTATTAACCCCTTGGTCCAAGAATATCTTGAGACAGAATTGATACAGGAACAAATTGACAACTCGGAGTTGAGCCATTTAATCGACCGAGAAGTTGTAGGGTGGTGTGCAGCAATGAACACAACGGAATTGACAGATGAGGAACTAACAGAGGCCATCATGGAGTTTTGCAGAAATCCCGAGTCAGCTAGATCAAGGGGATCAGCCCATGTGGCTAGTCTGGAGAATTCTCCTGGGTCTGGGAAGGAAACATTACCTGATATTGCAGAAAAAAATCCCTTGCCCCAGGAGACGAATGACACGAGGAAGGAACTGAAGACACTTCCACCAGGCCTCAAGTATGCTTACTTGGAAGAGAATGAGGCATTCCCAGTGATAGTCAACAGTAACTTGACTAAGGAGCAGGAGAAGGAATTGTTGGAAGTGATCAGGCGGAACAAGAAAGCAATAGGGTGGACCCTCTCTGATTTAGTAGGAATCAGTCCTGATCTCTGCATGCACCACATCCGTTTAGAAGAAGGTGTGAAGGCTCACCGAGACGCACAACGGAAACTGAATCCGAACATGCGAGAGGAAGTTCTGAAGGAGGTGTTGAAATTGCTCTCTCTAGGGATCATCTACTCCATTCCGGACAGTGAGTGGGTCAGTCCTGTCCATATGGTGCCCAAAAAGTCTGGAATACAGGTTGTCAAGAATGACAAGAACGAGTTGGTGCCCACTAGGCTGGTGACGGGGTGGAGGATGTGCATCGACTACAGGAAGCTGAATGAGGCCACGAAGAAGGATCACTTCCCCCTACCTTTCATTGATCAGATGTTAGAAAGATTGGCTGGCAAACAGTATTTTTGCTTCCTTGATGGATACAGTGGCTATTTCCAGATCTACGTTAACCCGGACGACCAAGGGAAGACCATGTTCACGTGCCCTTTTGGTACGTATGCATACCGAAGAATGCCGTTTGGGTTGTGTAACGCACCAGGAACGTTCCAGCGGTGTATGATGAGTATTTTTTCGGATTTGCTTGAAGTATGCATTGAGATATTCATGGATGATTTTACCGTATACGGGAATTCGTTCGACACTTGTTTGGCCAGCCTTGACCTAGTGTTAAAAAGATGCCAGGAGAAGCATCTAGTTTTGAACTTCGAAAAATGCCACTTCATGGTGACTGAAGGTATTGTCTTGGGTCACGTGGTTTCTGAAAGAGGAATACAGGTGGACAAGGCAAAGGTAGATGTGATATCAAAGTTACCTTACCCCACGAACCAAAAAGAAGTTAGAGGCTTCCTGGGTCACGCGGGATTTTATAGGAGGTTTATCAAGGATTTCGCGAAAATCGTGCAACCGCTCACTCATTTGTTGCACAACGATGTGGAATTCGTCTTTGACGAAGGATGCAAGAAGGCATTTCAGTTGCTCAAGGACAGACTCGTGTCGGCACCAATAATCAGGGCGCCAGACTGGAATCACCCCTTTGAGATAATGTGCGACGCGAGTGATTTCGCTGTGGGAGCTGTCCTAGGGCAGAAGATAGACGGAAGAAGTTATGTGATCTTCTGTGCATCCAAGACACTAAATCAAGCTTAGAAGAACTATGATACCATGGAGAAGGAAATGTTGGTTGTTGTTTACTCATTCGAAAAATTCCGACCTTATCTTCTTGGGTCGAGGGTTATTTCATTGAGGGTCGAAAAATGCCAATAGACAGGGGGAATTTCAAGGAGGGACGAGATGCCCCAGGTCCCGGTGATTGTCTGCGAAATCTTCGACGTGTGGGGGATGGACTTCATGGGACCGTTTCCATCATCCTGTGGGAACACATATATATTGGTTGCAGTAGACTACGTGTCTAAATGGATAGAAGCTAAGGCCACCACGACATGTGAATCGAAGGAGGTGGCAAAATTTCTGAAGGTCAATATCTTCAACAGATACGGAGTTCCTCGAGCCATTGCCTCAGACCAAGGAACACATTTCTGTAATCGCACCATCGAGGCTCTGATGAAGAAATATGGTGTTCACCATAGGGTATCTACCCCGTACCACCCTTAGTCTAACGGCCAAGCAGAAATTTCTAATCGCGAGATCAAGGAAATATTGGAGAAGACAGTTAATCCGTCAAGGAAAGACTGGAGTAAGAGGCTCGGTGATGCATTATGGGCCTACAGAACTGCTTTCAAGACTCCTATCGGAATGTCGCCTTATAGGCTGGTGTTTGGCAAAATGTGCCACTTGCCCGTGGGTATAGAGCACAAGTCGTACTGGGCAGTCAAGGAGATGAGTATGAAGCCTTCGGCTTGTGAAGAAGAAAGGAAGTTGCAGTTACAAGAACTAGAGGAGCTGAGGCTGGAGTCTTATGAGTCTGCTATGTGGTATAAGGAAAGGACAAAGTTATGGCATGACAAGAATCTCCGAGTGGGACAGAAGGTGCTCCTTTTCCAATCCCGGCTCAAGCTGATGCCAGGGAAGTTGAAGTCTAAGTGGATCGATCCATATACCATTGTCGGCCTCCGCGCAAATGGAGCAGTAGAGATCCAGGGAAGTGCCTCTAACTCTGTCCCTTTTCTTGTTAATGGTCATAGAGTGAAAGTTTATAGGGATAATTCTGAGTTGTGTGTAGTGGAGGAAGTGCCACTACGCGCACTCCCTATTATCACCTAGTCAGACAAGGAGGTATTCTCGATGAATTCCTGGGTCAGGTAATTGGTTGACATTTTAAATATATACATTGAACCAGGGGATCTCGGAAATACTCAAAAGGAGTGTGTAAATAATTTAATTGCGTTCTAAATATAGGAAAATCCAAAAAAAATGTATATAAAATTTAAATCTTCCAAAAATATTTTCGAAGCACCAGACTCCGTGGGAAAACCGTTGTCTTATATTCTATCCTTGACCTAGGAGTCTGGCGTCTTCAATTTCTTTTTAAGTGTAAAGTCATGGTCAGGGAAATCAGCTAGGGAAGGAGAGTCTAGAGAAGGGAGTTAAGGAGGGACGAAGATAATTTGAATTTCGAATCGGCCGATATTTATGGGAGGTGTACGGTTGCTTACATCACGCCTGCAACCGCACCATCTTTTCACCAAAAAGGGCTAACCTGCAGTTTCTCTCTCCAATAATCCTAATCGACGAACTGCAATTTATCTCCCTTCTCTCTACATTGTTTCTCTCTCATGAAACATAAACCCTAACCAATTTTGACCAAGTTTTCCTTTTGATTTCAGATTTACAGCGATGGATCCAACTCAGGCCACCAGAAGTTTGCAGCCGGAGGTGTACGACGCGGTTCTACTGGCAGAACTGACGCAAAAATTGGGAAGCGTCGAGAAGGCGAAAGAAGTTTACGCTCTATTCTCCGCCAGCCTGATGACATCCGCGGCGGCCATACCACCACCGACGATCCCAGCGGATTCGACGGCACAACCCGCAGTTCCCCACGAAGGGAGACCTCAAGTTTCAACCAGGGTATCGGACTCTGGTTTTCAACAGACAGAAACCGCTCCAAGCACAAGTGCACTGGAGGCGGACAAGGAAGAGGCGACAAGTGAACTGGCGGCGGATGGTGAGCGAAATGACGGTGAAACGGAGATGGAGGCAGAGAGACAAGGCAGTGAAAACCCTAACTCTGAGGGTGAGAAAAAGGGGGAAACCCCTGTTCAAGAAGAAGTTGCTGAGGGGGAAACCCCTGTTTTGGTAAAGTTTGCTGAGGGGAAACCCCTTTTTTAGAGTTGATGGCTGAGGGGGAAACCCCTATGGAGACTGGGGATGAAACCCCAAAAGATTTTAGGGGAGCGACCCCTGAACCTATGGTGGAGGGGGCGACCTCGAGTGATGTCGGAGGGGAAACCCCATTTATATTGAGGGGGGGACCCCGATGGTGGATGATGTGGGGGAAACCCCGGGAAAAGCTTTTGGAAGAAACAAACCTAGATACTACCGGAGCCCGTCGAGGAAGGGCTAGATCTGATTGTGGACACCGGTGGACAACCAGGGAAGAAGACGAACCCCGGGTGGACGAGAGAGCGAGAGAGGAGAAGGGCCAGGAGGAGTCTGCTTGCGACGAAGTGGATGACTTGGTCTATTCCGAGAAGGAGGAGTTCCTTGCCCGAGGACAGAAGGCTTGAAGAGGCGGAGGATCGTCACCTGACCAAGGAAAGGAAAGGCGGTTGCGACCCAGTCAAAGCGGTCAAGGAAAGCTCCCTCCGTCGAGGAGGTTGAGGAGCCCCTTTCCCCAGTGACCGAAGTTCCCTCTACCGAGGAACAAGCTGAGCCTACTCCTGGGTCCAATTCTGAACTTGAAGAATCTGAAGAAGAGTTCATCCATGGGCGTCCGGAGGTGTGGCTGACTAAGGAACTGCTGGAGTCGATGAGGCATTTCGACGATCAGAAACGGGCCACAGTGTACAAAGAGAGATGCAGTGCTGGTAAGATGGCTAAGTCTGGCAAGCAGTACAGCTCCGAAGAACTTATGACGATTGCTTGTTATGAAGATTTCCGCGCATGTATCTACTCAATCGGATTTGAGTGGTTATTGAGGCACAGCCAGGAGAAGGTGCCCGTAGATTTAGCCCGGGAGTTTTTCTCAATGTTCCGACTAAAGAACACTTCTGACCTCGACGCGGACTCCATCACATTCAGGCTTTTTAACGAAGAACATGAAATGAGCATCCGAGAGTGGTCTTTGAGGATGGGGTTGTTTACCAAGGCTGAGGATGATGAAGGCATATGGAATGAGAGGATGGTTGGCGTACCGAAGAACATGCCAGGGTTCAAAGTGCAAGCAGCTTGGGAACTGATCACCCACTCCAAGGCAGGGGCGTTTAAGTCCAGCTACTCCAAGGCCTCTCACATTGAGGACCGAATCCTCCGTTTTGCCCAGACGTTTATCAGCTACAACCTAATGGAAACTGCAAATTCAGCTCTGACAACTAACGACCTTTACTTCACTTGGTGCATGGCGAAAGGCGTAAAGGTGCATCTAGGCTACTGGCTGGCTCAAGCATGTCATCAAATGACAAACAACCCTGCTCGACATATGTATACCTGCCATATCCTAGACGCCTACCTCCAGCGGAATATTGACATGAAGATAGCCAAAACCGCTCCCTTGGTCGTGATGTGCGAACCCCCGGAGACTTTCAGTGTTGAATACTTTTTCAACAAGGAGTTACTCCAAGCTCACGGCAAACAAACTTTCTTCTACGAGGTAGGAGACAAGGTGAAAGCGGAGACGGAGGCGGTGGAGGCTGTGCCAAGTGAAGAGGTCGAGGAGCTGAGGAAGGACGTGCAAGGTATGAGGAAGGAAATGCAAGTGATGCGAAAGGAGATGGTGAGAGAGCTTGGAGGGATAAGGAAAGAATTGAGCGGGAATCGTGAAGAGGTGAAGACCCTGCGGGGAAATATTGCGGACTTGGCGGTGAAGTCAGCCAAGCAAAACGAGCGGATGACGGAGGCTGTGGAGCTAATAATGAAGATGTTAAAATGGTTGGAAAAGACACTCCCCTTGACCCAGTCGAAGGTGCTTCCTGGGTCCAGCAGCGAGGTCAAGCAACCAGGCCAGGGCAGTCCCTCCGTTCAGCGACCACCGCACCCGCTCAAGCAAGTGGTTACCCCATCCGCGTCCAAGCCAGTGTTAATCCCATCCAAGTCAAAGTCCATGATGTTAAAGAAACCAGTGTCTGATCAACCAGAGCAAGAGAAGGAAGAAGAGGAGCCGGAGCTGCCGGCGAAAAAGAAAGTGAAGATGACCCGACCCGGGATCCCACCCCAATCTGGCTCTCGAGGGAGCCAGACCCAGAAGTGAATCACCCCCATGACCAAGTAACTTTTATTTTCTGCATTCCGTTATATTTGTTTTTTTTATGTCTTTGTTATTATCTGTGTCTCTGTGAATATTTGCTATATGTGTTTACCTTCTCCCACTTAGCCCAATGCTTGGTCTAAGTGTGAACCAAGTGTGAGGAGGTTTGATAGGCTAGCATTCGTCACCATTTTGGAGTCACTTTTCATGCTATATTGTTGAAAATTTGCATATAAAGATGCATGTTTTGGCAGGAAATGAATGGAGTGGTCCGACGAGCATGCTAATGGAATGGATTCTG
>NC_062966.1:14239294-14301542 GCF_023119035.1 Salvia hispanica
TCAAGGAGAGATGAGATGCCTCTGATCCCAGTGATCGTGTGCGAAATTTTTGATGTGTGGGGGATGGACTTTATTGGACCGTTTCCGTCATCCTGTGGGAATACTTACATATTGGTTGCAGTGGATTATGTATCCAAGTGGATAGAAGCTAAGGCCACCACAACTTGCGAATCGAAGGAGGTGGCGAAATTTCTCAAGGATAATATTTTCAATAGATACGGAGTTCCTAGAGCCATCATCTCAGACCAAGGAACACATTTCTGTAATCGCACCATCGAGGCTTTGATGAAAAAATATGATGTACACCATCGAGTGTCAACTCCTTACCATCCTCAGTCTAATGGCCAAGCAGAGATTTCTAATCGCGAGATCAAGGCGATATTGGAGAAAACAAGTTAATCTGGCCAAGGAAAGACCGGAGCAAAAGACTCGGGGACGCATTGTGGGCTTACAGAACTGCTTTTAAAACGCCTATTGGAATGTCACCTTACAGACTTGTGTTTGGTAAGATGTGTCACTTACCTGTAGGTATTGAACACAAGGCGTACTGGGCAGTGAAAGAAATGAACATGAAGCCGATAGCTTGCGAAGAAGAGAGGAAGTTACAATTGCAAGAGTTGGAGGAACTTCGGCTGGAGTCGTTTGAGTCTGCCATGTGGTACAAAGAAAGAACGAAGTTATGGCATGATAAAAACCTTCGGGTCAAGGAACTTCATGTGGGACAGAAGGTGTTCCTTTTTCAGTCTTCCTGCTAAGCTAATGCCAGTGGAAATCAAGTCTAAAAGTGGATCGGCCCATACACCATCGCTGCTGCATCCGAGCAAATGGGAGCAGCGTTGGAGATCCACAGTGGAAGTACTCCAAACTCTGTTCCTTTCCTTGTAAACTGGTCATAGAGTGAAAGTCTATAGGTGGATAATTCCGAGTTGTGTGTTGTGGACGAGATTCCACTACACACACTCCCTATTATTGCCTAAAAGGACGGGGGTAATTTCCGATGAATTCCTGGGTCAAAGGAGTAAGTTAATAATTTTGAAAATTCAAAACTGAACCAGGGGGGAATCTCGGAAATACAACAAGGATGTAAATAGTTTAATTGCTTTCTTTTTAGAAAATCCAAAAAAATATTTTCGAAGCACCAGACTCCAAGGGGAACCGATATTTTATGCCCTAACCTCGACCTAGGGGTCTGGAACCTTCATTTTCTTTATTTTGTAGGGCATGGTCGAGGGAATTAGCCAGGAGGAGAATCTGAAGGAAGGAGTCAAGGAGGGAAAAGATATTTCGAATTTCAAAATTCTGGCCGATAATTATGGGAGACGTACGGTTGCTTACATCACGCCTGCAACCGCACCATCTTTTCACCAGAAAAGCAACCGTCGTCCTTCTCTCTCCAGTCATTCCTAATTAGAAAAAATTTTTGTTTGCTCTTCCTTTTCTCTTAATTCATTTTCTCTCTCTAAAAACGGACGAAACCCTAACCAAAAATTGCCCAGTTCTTTTCATTTTTTTTTTCAGATCTACACCGATGGATTCTACCAAGGGCACTGAGTATGACCCAACCTTGTTGGCCGAATTGACACAGAAGGTGGGAAGCATAGAGAAAGCAAAGGAGGTGTATGCCCTATTCGCCGCCAGTCTAATGCCGTCTGCGCCGACCGCACCGTCACTGACAATTCCGGCAGATTCGGCTGCGAAATCGGTGAATCTCTCTGAAGAAGGATCGCGAGTCGCTACACCACCGCATGCAGAAACCGCTTCGCAAGAGGCGGAAGAAGAGGAGGTATTGAGACAAACAAATCAGAGGATGGTGTGAACCGACTCACGATTTGTGACCTTGGTGGAGACAAACGGCGGAAAGAAACTGAGAGCCCTAATCTTGAGGGTAGGGTAAATGTGTGAGGGGGAAACCCCTATTTCTCAAGAAGTTCGTGAGGGGGAAATCCCTGTGTTAGATGAAGCTGCGAAGGGGGTAACCCCTATGGTGGAGTAGAGTGGCCGAAGGGGAAACCCCCGTGTCTAGAGGAGTTTGCCGAGTAGGAAACCCCTATGCTTGAAAAGACTACCGAGGGGGAAACCCCTACTTTTGAGAGCACTGCCGAGGTAAACCCCTTATTCTGGAGACTGGGGATGAAACCTCAACTGATTTCAGGGGCGCAACCCCTGAACCCATGGAGGAGGGGGCAACCCCAGGAGATGTCGGGGGGGAGAACCCCATTTATATCGAGGGGGCAACCCCAATGTCTGGCCGGAGAGGGGGAAACCCCAGCAAAAGCTTTTAAGGAGTCGATCTACATTCAACTGGCACGTGAGCCCGAAGAAGGGCTGAACCGTGGACCCGGCCGTATGACCAGAATAAAGTGAGCCCAAGTGCTGACGAGAGATATGTAAAGGAGGCGCACCCTCCAGAGAAGCCTCCTTGATGAAGTCGATGACTTAGTGCCTGACGCAACAGAGGGCAGAGGCGCGCTTGGCCAAGGAAAAGGCAAGAAAAGGGAAGGCGCCGGCGACTACATCCACCGTCAAGGAAAGCTCCCTCCGTCCAGGAGGTCGAGGAGACCCTTTCCCCTGTGACCGAGGAAACCTCTGTCGAGGAGCACGACGAGCCCATCCCTGAGCCCAACTATAACTCTGAGGAGGTTGAAGAAGAGCCGATTCCCGGACGTCCGGTAGTTTGGCTAACTAAAGACTTGTTGGAGGAGATGAGGCAGTTTGACGACCAGAAGAGGATCGCAGTGTATAAGGAACGATGTAGCGCAGGGAAGATGGCCAAGTCAGGAAAACAGTATAGCAAGAGGGAGCTCAAGATGATTGCATGTGATAAAGAATTCCGCGCCTATATCCGAGCAATAGGATTTGAGTGGCTGTTGCAGCACAGCCAAGAGAGGGTACCAGTGGATCTAGCAAGGGAGTTTTTCTCCACTTTTCGTTTGAAGAATACCACTGACCTGGACGCGGATTCTATCACATTCAGGCTTTTCAATCAGGAGTACGAATTGAGCATTAGGGAGTGGTCCCTACGGATGGGGTTGTTTACCCAGGAAGAAGATGAAGAGGGGGCATGGAACGACAGGATGGTCGGGATGCCAAAGAACACACCTGGTTTCAAAGTCCAAACAGCATGGGAACTGGTCACGCACTCTAAATCAGGGGCGTTTAAATCCAGCTACTCCAAAGCCTCCCCACATCGAAGACCGGATCCTCCGTTTTGCTCAAACATTTGTCAGCTACAATTTGATGGGCAGTGCGAATTCAGCTCTCACTACTACCGATCTCTACTTCACATGGTGCATGGCGAAGGGTGTTAAGGTGCACCTCGGATATTGGCTGGCGCGGGCGTGCCACCAGATGACGAGCAACCCGGGGCGTCATATGTACACACTGCCACCTCATCGGCGCTTACCTCCAGAGAAATATAGAAATGAGAATTGCCAAGGCCGCTCCGCTAGTAGTCATGTGCGAACCCCCAGAGGTGTTTAGTGTTGATTATTTCTTCAACAAGGGGTTGCTGCAGACTCAAGGCACCAAGACTCTCTTCTATTCGTTGGGAGACAAGGTGAAGGCAGAGCCGGAGGAAGCCGAGGAAGCCATGCCGAGTGAAGAGGTTGAAGAGCTGCGCAAGGAAGTCCAGGACGTGAAAAAGGAGATGCAGATGATGAGGAAGGATATGATAAAGGAACTCGGTGGGATAAGGAAGGAATTGATGGGAAATCGGGAGGAAGTACAGACCCTGAGGGGAAATATTGCTGATTTGGCGGAGAAGTGTGCCAAACAGAATGATAGGATGACGGAAGCGGTGGAGCTTTCAATGAAAATGTTGAAGTGGATGCAGCAGACGCTCCCCTTGACCCAGTCGAGGACAACTCCTGGGTCCAGCAGTGAAGTCAGGCAGCCCACTCAGAGCAGTCCCTCCGTCAAGCGACCACAGCAGTCGCTCCAGTTGATCTCCCCGACCATTCCCGTGCAAGTTCCAGCCCCACCAAAATCAAAGTCTATCGTGAGAAAGCCAGTACCTAAACAAACAACACAGGAGGAAGAAGAGCTGGAGCAGCCAGCTAAGAAGAAAGTGAAAGTGACCCGACCCGGAATCCCACCCCAGTCTGGCTCTCGAGGGAGCCAGCCCCAGAAGTGATCAATCATCTCTTGACCAAGTAACTTTTATTTGCCGTTCTTTTCGTTTTTTTTTCATTTACCTGTTATATATGTGTTTAATATTTGTTATATCTTCTCCCACTTAGCCCACTGCGTGGTCTAAGTGTGAGAAGTTTGTGTTTTCTGTTGTTATGTTTGTTTTCCTATGTTTTCTGTGTTTCTTCTCCCACTTAGCCCATTGCTTGGTCTAAGTGTGAGAAGTTTTATTATTTTGTTTTATTATTTTGCATTGATCTCTCTGTTCCCCCCTTCACGACGATGGCTTAGGGACAAGCTTGAGTGAAGTGGGAGGGGGAGAGGAGTCAATGCATTACCCGTGTCGCATATTAAGAGTCTGTTAGTCTTAAGTGTTGTCACATGAGCCAGTGGATATAATACGGCATGATCCCCTTAGTGAAAGTAATTGAAGATAGGAGGCATTTCAACTTAGAAGCTTTTTCCTTAAATAAGCCTAGTTAATTTGAGTGAAGCAAGAACGACGGAGAATGCCTCTACTTACTTAGTTGTGAAGCCCTACTATATAGTGAGTTATAAACCTCAGATAACTTTGAGCTAACACATGTTTAAGGGCCACCACTGAATGCTTAGGGAGAAGAGCTATGAAGGAGAAAAAATTGGGAATTGGGTTATGAAGGTATAAGCTGGACGAAGTCCAGGGAAAGGCGTTATAAGCTGGACGAAGTCCAGAAGAAAGGAAAAATGGAGGAATAAGCTGGACAAAGTCCAGAGAGGAAAAAAAAAAAAAAAAAAAAAGAGAAAAAAAGAGAGAGAGGAATAAGCTGGACGAAGTCCAGAGGGGGGAAATGGTCTAAAAACAGGAATGATAATAGCCTGACCCAGGAAGGAGAAACTCTCATAACCCAACGCTTCAGTGGTGTAGCATTAATTTAAGAGAGAATCGATCCTAACATCCCTGGTGAGGAATGAGTGATCGAGTGAACCCAACAATTGGGTAAGTAGAAAGCTATCTTGACAAGCTGACAGATTGGCTAGGTAAAGGAAGGGAAAGGGCCTATTTGGAGGAGTGCAAACTATTGGATTGACCTTAATCTTGTGGGGACAGATGCCTAAAATTGAAACTAGCTCATGTATATGTGTTTTACGTGTTTGTATGATTTTCATATATTTTCTTAGTTTTTTTTGTGTCTAGGTCTAGGAGTCGGTCAAGAGATAACCTTGCTTGAAATTTGCCTTATTCTTTTTCTTTTCTTGTCTTTATACTTGAGGACAAGTATGGTTTAAGTGTGAGCAGTTTGATAAGGCTAATTTCATGCATCGGTAATGTGCGAAAAATGTTATAATTTGCTGGGTCTAACACGTTTCCTAAGCCAGGTGTGTGAAGAAAATCGCTAGATCAAGGAAGTAATGAAGGAGATGGTCTAGCGAGGGAAAGGAGCGAAGTGAGCAGGATTTACAAGGAAAATTGGCGTGACAGAGGATTCTACAGCTGAGGGCAACAAAGTCTTATCTATACCTCGCTGGGCCCACTCAAACGCCTATATATATAGAAGAGCATGCAACGCAATAGAGAGTTTTTTCACTCTTCTTAGCTCACACACTTTACACACACTTGGGAATGGATCTGGGGTAGTCGTGATCGGAAGGGTACTTTCTAGAAAATCTCGTGTTTGGCAACACCGTCCTAGTGAGGGCGAAGATACAATTACCTTTAATTTCAGTTGTTTTGCTTGTTTTCACCGTCGAACTTCACTTTTGGGAGTCGACCTTGATGTTGATGATGTTTAATTGTTTTATCGTTCGTGGATCTGCGTTTAGCTGTTTAATTTCAAGTCAATTTGCATAGATCTCTCTGCTGTTAGTTTATTTATTCAAATATTATGTCGATCTCTGTTTATTTTGATGTTGAGGTGTTTGATGTGGAATTTGGTGACAGATCTGTGGTTGTTTGAGTATTCGGAGTTCCTGGCTTAAATGGAGGGTTTCTGTTGTTTGGAGTTCATGTCGGACGCTTGGATCCGGAGTGGATTTAGCGTCTGAGGTTGAATTCGACGTGTGGAAAGATAGTTGTTCGATAGATTCTGTTTTTCTTCTTGATTTCTATTTTACTTCGTCTAGAGTATGCAGATCTGTTAAGTTCTTCGTTTATTATGCATTAATTTGATTTCAAGCCAGTTGCTCTGTTTTAATTTTGCTTATGCTATTTTTCTTAAGAAGTTTTACGCAATTTTGGTTGTAGAAGACGATGTCACTGTCAGTTAGTACGAGAGTTAGTTATTCTGCCAACTTTTCATTCGTACCTTGCTTTTTCAGACATGGTCCCCACAGTAGCTTTATTTCCTAGGTCTAGTAGTGTAGAGGTTTTCTTAGATCAAGTGTCGGATAGTTAAATTTCCTCTACCACGCTCTTTCATGATTTTGCCTAGGTCTAGCTGTTAGTTTAAGAATTTTTAAAAGTTCCCAAGTCAAGTTAATTTTGATTTCCTCAACCCAAGAAAATGCGTGGCAGCCCAACACCAAAAACACTCCCAAATCCTTGAACATGAGTATTACGCATCCTTCTCTGTGGGATCGATCCCTACTTCCCTATACTAGGTTTAGTAAAGTGGTTGAGGGTTTTTTTGAAAGGAAAAGTGCTCTGTGTGTCCGACGACCGGGATTCCTCGCGACCCACGAGTTCCTAGACCGAGTGATCTGGTGGACTTGCTGGATCTAGGGAACCTGTTATTTCCTATTTGAACACGCACAACGAAATCAGAACCTTTCAAATGGCAACCTTTTTCTCTGTACCCTTCTTATCTCTTACCTCACAATCAAACTCCTGTAGAAGTAACACCTATCAGATTAACCTTGGCTTAGACTCCTTCTTCGCCAGTAAGTACTTAATAGTTGCGTGATCTGTGAAAACAATCACCCTCGACCCAAGCAAGTATTGTCGGAACTTCTCAAAAGAATATACAACAGCTAACATTTCCTTCTCCGTGGTTTCGTAGTTTTTCTTAGCCTGATTAAGAGTTTTTGATGCGTAGAAAATCACATAACTCTTCCCGTCGATTCTCTGACCCAGTACTGCTCCTACTGCGAAATCACTCGCATTACACATAACTTCGAAAGGATCATTCCAGTCCGGTGCCCTAATTATTGGAGCAGAGATAAGCTTTTCCTTCAGTAATTGAAATGCCTTCTTGCAATCTTCGCCAAAGATGAATTCAACATCGTTATGCAAGAGGTGCGTAAGTGGCTGAGCAATTTTTGCGAAGTCCCTGATGAATCTTCTATAAAATCCTGCATGCCCCAAGAATCCTCTGACTTCTTTCTGATTCGTAGGGTAAGGTAACCTTGAGATCACATCAACTTTAGCCTTGTCCACTTGAATACCTCTCTCCGAGACTACATGACCTAGGACTATTCCCTCTGGCACCATGAAATGGCACTTCTCAAAGTTTAGAACCAAATGCTTCTCCAGACATCTCCTCAACACGAGGTCTAGGTTGGCTAAACATGAATCAAAGGAATTCCCACACACAGTGAAATCATCCATGAAGATTTCAATACACACCTCCAGAAGATCTGAGAAGATACTCATCATGCAACGCTGAAAGGTGCCAGGTGCATTGCATAAACCAAACGACATTCTTTTGTATGCATAAGTGCCAAACGGGCAGGTAAAAGTTGTCTTCTCTTGGTCATCGGGATCTACATATATCTGGAAATACCCACTATATCCGTCAAGGAAACAAAAGTACTGCTTTCCAGCCAATCTTTCTAGCATCTGGTCGATGAAGCATAAAGGGAAATGATCCTTTCTAGTGGCTTCATTCAACTTCCGATAGTCGATACACATTCTCCATCCGGTCACCAGACGAGTTGACACCAATTCATTTTATCATTCTTGATCACTTGTATCCCTGACTTCTTGGGTACCATGTGGACGGGGCTGACCCACTCACTATCCGGAATGGAGTAGATGATGCCTAGAGACAGCAGCTTCAAAACTTCCTTCAGAACTTCTTCATTCATGTTCGAATTCAATTTCCACTGTGGATCTCTTCGAGCCTTTGCACCTTCTTCCAATCTGATATGGTGCATGCAAAGATCGGGACTAATTCCTACTAGGTCTGAAAGAGTCCATCCCATCTAGCTTTCTTGTTCATTCCGATCACTTCCAGTACTTCCTCTTCATGTTCCTTGGTCAAGTTGTTGTTGATGATGACTGGGAACGTCTCGTTCTCCTCCAGATATGCATACTCGAGACCTGGCGAAAGTGTTTTCAACTCTTTTTTTGGTACACTTTTGATAAGGCTAATTTCATGCATCGGTTATGTGGTGAAAAATCACCCTTTTACTGGGTCTAACACAATTTTTAAGCCAGGTGTGTGAAGGAAATCGCTAGGTCCAGGAAGAGCTGAAGGCAGTGGACTAGCGAAGGAAAGTGAGCAGAATTAAAGAGAAAAAAAGGGCTAGACGAAGGAAGTCCAAAGCTGAGGGTAAAGAAGACTATTCACACGGAAGAACCCTTGCTGGACCCACTTCCACGCCTATATAAAGAGGAGCATGCAGTACACGAAACATACATGATTTAGCTCTCAGCTCACACACTCACACACACTTGGGAAAATGGAGATTCTGGGGTAGTTAGAGGTTCATCTTCGAGAAAGTCAGTGGTAACACCGTCCACACGAAGGGCAAAGATACAATCATTTACATTCAGTTTTTGCACTTTTATTCCGTCGAACTTCAACGTTTCCGAAGTCGATTGGTTGTTTGCTACTTACCGTTTATCTATGCATTTAGTTTACGTCACGATGGTGTTCATTTTGTGTTGATTTACGTTGATTGTGTGTTTTGAGGTTTTATTTCAGAGGTTGAATGTTATTCTCTGTTTTTACTGGATGTTTCATGCCAATTGTTGGAGAAGATGATGTCGCTGTTAGTTAGTACTTTAGTTAGTTGTTTTCCAGCTTTTCATCCGTATTTTACCTTTTCAGTAAATGGTCCCCACCGTCAGTTGTTTTCCCAGGTCTAGGTAATTTAGGGAATAGTTTTCTTAGATCTAGTAATTGTCTCGCTTGTTCCGGTTCATATATGCATTTTTCCTGTTTCTGCCTAGATCTAGTTGTTAGCATAGCAAATTTCAACACCGAGTCTAGTTTAATTTCCTCAACCCAAATTGCGTGGCAGCAGCCATACCACCCCAAAGCCCTTTAAATGCTTAATTTCGCATCTGTCCTCGTGGGATCGATCCCTACTTCCCTGTGCTAATTTTAGTATACGTGGTTGAGGGTTTTGAAGAGATATTCTGTGTGTCCGACGACCGAGATCTTTCAACGTTCCGTGAGTTCCTAGACCCCGTGATCTAGTGGATTCGCTGGACTCGGGAAGCTTGATATTCCTTACTGTGCACACTACAGAATTAATTTAACAACTTCAAATGGCGCCATTGCCGGGGATGGATGGCGTAAATTGTTTATGCGTTTGAGGATTTGGTGTAAATAGTTTAATTTCTGTTATTTTGTTTTTCTTGACAGTTTATGAACACGGGCTTCCATTCTGGAAGTTGGGCTAGTTCATCTCGATCAGGAAACGCCCGATACAAGTGGCAAGTCAAGGAGTCTACGTCCACTGTCACCACCAGATCAGGGTTAAGGACAGTAGACCCATTCTCGTTCGAATCAGAAAGTGAGAAGGAGTGGAACTCGTCAGGAGAAGAGGACTCGAAGTTGTCCACAGAAACAAAGCATTCCAAGACCGAGGGAGAGGAAGACGCAAATATGGCACACTTAGTGGATCCCGATCCGGAGATAGGTTCACTCACCGCGCATCTAGACGGTGAGCCCGCCCATGCCATAGTCTCGAACCCGCGCCGGAGGTCTATCGATATTAAGACAAATGTGCTCGGGGTTTTGCCCACATTCTCTGGACGAAGGAATGAATGTCCTTACGAATTTCTAAACGAGTTTAGTAAGCTGTGCAGCATCCAAAAGTGACCCAACGAGTTGACTGAGGAGGACTACCGTTTGCGTGCAGTCCCGTTTGCCCTTAAGGGGGAGGCTAATACTTGGCTGCTGAGGCTCCCACCAGACTCGATCAACACATAGAAGGATTTCAAATTGGAGTTCTTGGATTATTTTTTTCCCGTCCAACAAGACGAACGCTTTGAAGAAAGAGATCCAGGAGTGCAAGCAAGAATATGATGAGTCTCTGAGCTCTTATTGGTCCCGTTTTAAAGGACTGTTGGATGCTTGTCCGAACCACAGGATGATCGAGGCAGAGACTTACTATTTGTTTTACGAAGGTGCAAACCCTGAATCAAAAGGCTTGATGAATTCCTCGAGTGAGGGAAATTTTACCAAGAATAAAGCAAGTGAAGCCAGAGAAACTTTGGGAAGATTGATGGAGGCAAAAAAGGCCTATGATAACCCGCGGAGCATTTTGAGAAGGGGATCGGCCAATGCAGTAACAGAACAAGATGACAAGAAAGTGGAGGACAGGATAGATAAATTGGAGAAAGCACTGTTGAATGCAATTGAGAAGTACAACACTCATGCCCCACCAGAGAATGAGAAACCCCCTGGTCCAGAGGAAAGGAAACTTCAACCTTATTACGGTCAACCTTGTGAAGGGGAGTGCCAAGCCCAGGCGAATTCGATGGGGAGCTGGAATCCGGATGGAAGTTGGAACCAAGGAAGGCAAAAGGAGGCCCCATGGAGGACTCACCCCAATTTTAGATGGACTGACAATGATCAAAGTCAGCCGCCCCCACTGCAGATCACAAATTATGCACACCCTCCAGAGAGGCAGTCCAACTGGTCAGGGAGGAATCAAGAGGGGCAACTGCAATTGGGATACAGGAATCAGGACCATACTAATTGGGGAAGCAAAAATTAGAACAATCCAGGGAGCTCATATGTGCCACCTCACCAGAGGAATAACCAAGGAAACTATCAGAATTCCCAACCAAATCAAGGGTCTAGCAACCAGTACAATAACCACCAAGGAAATCAAGGGAACTATCGGCAAAACCAAGGACAGAACCAAGGTCAAGGATCAAATTCAAATCAATTCAACTCCAGGCCACAAAGGAATCTGGATGATATGGTCCACGACCTAGTGAATTCGCAGCAGTTCATGCAAAATAACTTGCACTCCAACAACGACGTGGTGCACAAATTGCAAGACGCTCAGTTGGAACACAAAGCAGCCATGGACATGATGGCAAAACAGCTGTCCCAGATCGCGGTTTCTTTGAATGAGATGCGGGGAAATGAAGAAAAACTCCCTGCCACAGTCAAGCCACCCGATCGAGCAAACATTAGTCAGATCACCTTGAGATCAGGGCGGGGTTATGAAGGACCGACACTAGAAATCGATGAAGACAAACCTGCACAGGAGAGTAAGGGGAAGGAAAGTCAAGTGTTTCAAGGGGATAGCCCTAGACCCAGAGAAGTTCATGCTCAGGATGACCTCCAGAAGGGAGATTTAGAGGGATCTTTACCTCGAGCAGCTGATCCATTCTTCCTAGATCCAGAGCCCGAGATAGGAACTAAGGAAGTAAGCAGAGAAATCGGCGAAACCCCAGCTGGGAGTTCCACAAATGCGGTGAAGCGAGCGAAGCCGTTTCCATACCGAGGGGAAGCCAAGAAAAAGAAGGATGATACAGAGGACCTCATGGAAATTTTTAGCAAGCTGGAAATCAACCTGCCCTTCTTGCAAGCCCTGAAGATGCCTGCCTTTAGCAAGTTCATCAAGGAATTCATAGCAGGGAAGACCAAGCCAGACGGGAAGATTGTGATCGGGGAGAACGTGTCTGCTGTGATACAAAAGAGAAGGATGCCTTCAAAATGCACAGACCCAGGTATGTTTACATTACCCATTTCTCTAGGGGACATCAGAGTCGAGCATGCCATGTGTGATCTAGGGGCGTCTATAAATGTTTTACCACTTTCAATCTACAAGAAACTGACAGGAGTTAGGATGGTCGCTACCAAGGTGGTAATCCAGTTAGCAGATAGAACTTGCATTTGTCCTGAAGGTGTGTTAGAAAATGTCATAGTTAAGGTGCATGATTTTCTATATCCTGCTGATTTCTATGTTATCAAAATGAATGATAATGAGTCTGCTGAGTCTAGTGGCGTGCTTTTAGGGAGACCATTCTTGCGCACTGCTAAGACCATTATTGATGTCTTTGATGGAACGATTTGCTTGGACTATAATGGGGAAAAATATACATTTAGCATAGATGAGGGAATGAAAAGGCCATTAGATGTTGAGAATTTGTATGCTATAGATGTTATTAACCCCCTGGTCCAAGAATATCTTGAGACGGAATTGATACAGGAACAAATTGACAACTCGGAGTTGAGCCATTTAATCGACCGAGAAGTTGTAGGGTGGTGTGCAGCAATGAACACAATGGAATTGACAGATGAGGAACTAACAGAAGCCATCATGGAGTTTTGCAAAAATTCCGAGTCAGCTAGATCAAGGGGATCAGCCCATGTGGCCAGTCTGGAAAATGCTCCTGGGTCTGGGAAGGAGACATTACCTGATATTGCAGAAAAAAATCCCTTGCCCCAGGAGACGAATGACACAAAGAAGGAACTGAAGACACTCCCACCAGGCCTCAAATATGCTTACTTGGAAGAAAACGAGACATTCCCAGTAATAGTCAACAGTAACTTGACCGAGGAGCAGGAGAAGAATTATTGGGAGTGATCAGGCGGAACAAAAAAGCAATAGGGTGGACCCTCTCTGATTTAGTAGGAATCAGCCCTGATCTCTGTATGCACCACATCCGTTTAGAAGAGGGTGTGAAGGCTCACCGAGACGCACAACGGAAACTGAATCCGAACATGCGAGAGGAAGTTCTGAAGGAGGTGTTGAAATTGCTCTCTCTAGGGATCATCTACTCCATTCCGGACAGTGAGTGGGTCAGTCCTGTCCATATGGTGCCCAAAAAGTCTGGAATACAGGTTGTCAAGAATGAAAAGAACGAGTTGGTGCCCACTAGGCTGGTGACGGGGTGGAGGATGTGCATCGACTACAGGAAGCTGAATGAGGCCACGAAGAAGGATCACTTTCCCCTACCTTTCATTGATCAGATGTTAGAAAGGTTGGCTGGCAAACAGTATTTTAGCTTCCTTGATGGATACAGTGGCTATTTCCAGATCTACGTTAACCCAGAAGATCAAGGGAAGACCACGTTCACGTGCCCTTTTGGTACGTATGCATACCGAAGAATGTCGTTTGGGTTGTGTAACGCACCAGGAACGTTCCAGCGGTGTATGATGAGTATTTTTTCGGATTTGCTTGAAGTATGCATTGAGATATTCATGGATGATTTTACCGTATACGGGAATTCATTCGACACTTGTTTGGCCAGCCTTGACCTAGTATTGAAAAGATGCCAGGAGAAGCACCTAGTTTTGAATTTCGAAAAATGTCACTTCATGGTGACTGAAGGTATTGTCCTGGGTCACGTGGTTTCTGAAAGAGGAATACAAGTGGACAAGGCAAAGGTAGATGTGATATCAAAGTTACCTTACCCCACGAACCAAAAAGAAGTTAGAGGCTTCCTGGGTCACGCGGGATTTTATAGGAGGTTTATCAAGGATTTCGCGAAAATCGCGCAACCGCTCACTCATTTGTTGCACAACGATGTGGAATTCGTCTTTGACGAAGGATGCAAGAAGGCCTTTCAATTGCTTAAGGACAGACTCGTGTCAGCACCAATAATCAGGGCGCCAGACTGGAATCACCCTTTTGAGATAATGTGCGACGCGAGTGATTTCGCTGTGGGAGCTGTCCTAGGGCAGAAGATAGACGGGAAAAGTTATGTGATCTTCTATGCATCCAAGACTCTAAATCAAGCTCAGAAGAACTATGATACCACGGAGAAGGAAATGTTGGTTGTCGTATACTCGTTTGAAAAATTCCGACCTTATCTTCTTGGGTCGAGGGTTATAGTTTTCACATATCACGCAACAATAAAGTACTTACTGGCTAAGAAGGAGTCTAAGCCGAGGTTAATCCGTTGGGTGTTGCTTTTGCAGGAGTTTGATTGGGAAGTGAGAGACAAAAGAGGAACGGAGAATAGAGTAGCCGATCACTTGAGCAGAATTTTTCAAGGGGAAACGGAAGAGGCCATACCCGATGCTTTTCCTGAAGAGCATTTGTATTATCTAGGGGAATTCCCTAGACCAATCAGTTGGGAGGCAGTTTTGGCATTAACCGGTCTAGGAGAATCCGACAAGGGGAAGCGAACACTTAACGCAGAACCATGGTTTGCTGACTTAGCAAACTACTTGGTCACGGGAGAGGTGCCAAGTTCAGACGAAGTTTCCCGGGCCCAGAAGATGAAAATTAAAAGTGAAGCCAAATATTACTTTTGGGATGATCCTTACTTATGGAAGATGTGCTCGGATCAAGTGATTAGACGCTGCATTCCCGAATGGGAACAAAGAGATGTGCTGAATCATTGCCACACTTTGGCATGTGGAGGTCACTTTGGACCAAGGAAAACAGCAAGGAAAGTTTTGGATAGTGGGTTCTACTGGCCGACGCTTAATAAAGATGCCTTCGAGTTTTGTCAGTGTTGCGAGAGATGCCAACAGACAGGGGGAATTTCAAGGAGGGACGAGATGCCCCAGGTCCCGGTGATTGTCTGCGAAATCTTCGACGTATGGGGGATGGACTTCATGGGACCGTTTCCATCATCCTGTGGGAACACATATATATTGGTTGCAGTAGACTATGTGTCTAAATGGATAGAAGCTAAGGCCACCACGACATGTGAATCAAAGGAGGTGGCAAAATTTCTAAAGGCCAATATCTTCAACAGATACGGAGTTCCTCGAGCCATCGTTTCAGACCAAGGAACACATTTCTGTAATCGCACCATCGAGGCTCTGATGAAGAAATATGGTGTTCACCATAGAGTATCTACCCCGTACCACCCTCAGTCTAACGGCCAAGCAGAAATTTCTAATCGCGAGATCAAGGCAATATTGGAGAAGACAGTTAATCCATCAAGGAAAGACTGGAGTAAGAGGCTCGGTGATGCATTATGGGCCTACAGAACTGCTTTCAAGACTCCTATCGGAATGTCGCCTTATAGGCTGGTGTTTGGCAAAATGTGCCACATGCCCGTGGGTATAGAGCACAAGGCGTACTGGGCAGTAAAATAGATGAATATGAAGCCTTCGGCTTGTGAAGAAGAAAGGAAGTTACAGTTACAAGAACTGGAGGAACTGAGGCTGGAGTCTTATGAGTCTGCTATGTGGTATAAGGAAAGGACAAAGTTATGGCATGACAAGAATCTCCGGGTCAAGGAACTCCATGTGGGACAGAAGGTGCTCCTTTTCCAATCCCGGCTCAAGCTGATGCCAGGGAAGTTGAAGTCTAAGTGGATCGGTCCATATACCATTGTCGGCCTCCGCGCGAATGGAGCTGTAGAGATCCAGGGAAGTGCCTCTAACTCTGTCCCTTTTCTTGTTAATGGTCATAGAGTGAAAGTCTATAGGGATAATTCTGAGTTGTGTGTAGTGGAGGAAGTGCCACTACGCGCACTCCCTATTATCACCTAGTCAGACAAGGAAGTATTCTCGATGAATTCCTGGGTCAGGTAAATTGGTTTACATTTTAAATATATACACTGAACCAGGGGATCTCGGGAATACTCAAAAGGAATGTGTAAATAATTTAATTGCGTTATAAAAATTCAGGTAAAAATCCAAAAAAAAAACAAGAAAATCTAAATCTTCCAAAAATATTTTCGAAGCACCAGACTCCGTAGGAAAACCGTTGTCTTGTATTTTATCCTTGACCTAGGAGTCTGGCATCTTCAATTTCTTTTTAAGTGTAAAGTCGTGGTCAGGGAAATCAGCTAGGGAAGGAGAGTCTAGAGAAGGAATTTTAGGAGGGATGGAGATAATTCGAATTTCAAATTGGCCGATATTTATGGGAGGTGTACGGTTGCTTACATCACGCCTGCAACCGCACCATCTTTTCACCAAAAAGGCCAACCGGCAGTTTCTCTCTCCAATAATCCCAAACGACGAACTGCATTTTCTCTCCCTTCTCTCTACTTTGTTTCTCTCTCAAGAAATACAAACCCTAACCCGATTTCTACCTAGTTTTCTTTTGATTTCAGATTTACGGTGATGGATCCAACTCAGGCCACCAGAAGTTCGCAGCCGGAGGTGTACGACGCGGTTCTACTGGCAGAACTGACGCAGAAATTGGGAAGCGTCGAGAAAGCGAAGGAGGTTTACGCCCTATTCTCAGCCAGCCTAATGACGACCGCGAATGCCACACCACCGCCGACGATCCCTGTTGATTCGGCGGCCGAACCCGCAGTTCCCCACGACGAGAGGCCTCAAGCTTCAACCAGGGTACCAGACTCTGGTTTTCAACAGGCAGAAACCGCTCCAAGCACAAGTTCACTGGAGGCGGACAAGAAAGAGGCGACGAGGGAACTGGCGGCAGATGGTGGACTGGAAGATGGTGATGAGACGGTGGAGTCCGAGAGACAACGAGATGAAAACCCTAACTCTGAGGGTGAGAAAAAGGGGGAAACCCCTATTCGAGAGGAAGTTGTTGAGGGGGAAACCCATGTTACGGTAGAATTTGTTGAGGGGGAAACCCCTGTTCTAGAAATGATGGCTGAGGGGGAAACCCCTATGGAGACGGGGGATGAAACCCCAAAGGATTTTAGGGGAGCGACCCCTGAACCAATGGAGGAGGGGGCAACCCCGAGTGATGTCAGGGGGGAATCCCCTGTTTATATCGAGGGGGGGACCCCAATGGTGGATGATGTGGGGGAAACCCCGGAAAAGCTTTTGGAAGCGACAGACCCAGATACTACTGGAGTACCAGCGCCCGCCGAGGAAGGGCAAGATCTGATTGTGGACCTGGTGGACGACCAGGAAGAAGACAAACCCCGGGTGGACGAGAGAACAGAAAGGAGGTGAAGACACTGCGAGGGAACATTGCAGACTTGGCGGTGAAGTCCTCCAAGCAGAATGAGCGGATGACGGAGGCTGTGGAGTTGATAATGAAAATGTTAAAATGGTTGGAAAAGACACTCCCCCTGACCCAGCAGAAGGTTCTTCCTGGATCCGGCAGTGAGTTCAAGCAGCCCGGCCAAGGCAGTTCTTCCCTCCAACGACCCCCACACCCGCTCAAGCAAGTGGTTACCCCATCCGCGTCCAAGCCAGTGTTAATCCCATCCAAATCAAAGTCACTGACGTTAAAGAAACCAGTGTCCGATCAGCAAGAGAAGGAGGAAGAAGAGCCGGAGCTGCCGGCGAAGAAGAAGGTGAAGATGACCCGACCCGGAATCCCACCCCAGTCTGGCTTCTCGAGGGGGCCAGACCCAGAAGTGAATTGCCCCCATGACCAAGTAACTTTTATTTTCCGTATTAGCGTAATTTTTTGGTCTTTATGTCTGTGTTATTATCTGTGTCTCTGTTAATAATTGTTATATGTGTTTACCTTCTCCCACTTAGCCCAATGCTTGGTCTAAGTGTGAGAAGTTTGTGTTTTCTGTTTTCCTGTTGTCTTCTCCCACTTAGCCCAATGCTTGGTCTAAGTGTGAGAAGTTTGTGTTTTCTGTTTTCCTGTTGTCTTCTCCCACTTAGCCCGATGCTCAGTCTAAGTGTGAGAAGTTTTATTTGGCTATATTGTTTGTTGTGTATGGAATTGACTACCCTGTTTCCCCCCTTCACGACGATGGCTTGGGGACTAGCTTGAGTGAAGTGGGAAGGGGAGGGGAGTCAATGCGTGTATTTGTTTAGCATGTTAAGAGTCGTTAAGTCTAGGTTTTGTTTGTGTCGCATGAGCTGGTGAATATAATACGGCATGATCTCCTTAGTGAGAGTAATTGAAGATATGATGTATTTCAACTTAGAAGCCTTTTCCTTTAATAAGCCGAGGTCAATCTGGATGAAGTAAGAACGATAGAAGATGTCTTAGCTGACTTAGTTGTGAAGCCCCACTATAAGAGCGAGTTATAAGCCTAAAACAATTTTGAGCTAACACATGTAAATTGGGCCGCCAATGAATGCTTAGGGAAAAGAGTCATGAAGGAGAAAAATAGGGGAATTGGGTTATGAAGGTATAAGCTGGACGAAAAAGAAAAAGAAAAAAAAAAGAAAAAAAAAAGAGGAAAATGGAGGAATAAGCTGGACAAAGTCCAGAGAGAAAAAATGAATGAAAAAAAGAGGAGGTATAAGCTGGACGAAGTCCAGGGGAAATATGTCTAAGGGCAGGAAGCAATAGTAAAAAAAAGGGGGGAACAAAGTGTAGAAAGGAGAAAAATCTCATAACCCGACGCTTCAGTGGTAAGGCAATAACTTATGAGAGATTCGGTCCTAACATCCCTGTGAGGAATGAGTGATCGAGTGAATCCAATAATTGGGGAGGTAGAAGAAGGGAAGGGGCCAATTTGGAGAAATGCAGCCTGTTGGATTGACCTTAATCTTGTGGGGACGGTTGCCTAAAAGTTGAAGCTAGTTTATGCATATGTGTTTATGTTTTTTTTTTATTTATTTAAGTGTTTGTTATTTGTGCGTCAGTTTATGTCTAGGTCTAGGAGTTAGTGTTAAGTTAGTCTAGGGAGTCGGTCAGGGGATAACCATGCGTTGAAATTCGCCTTATTCCTTTTTCTTGTCTTTATACTTGAGGACAAGTATGGTTTAAGTGTCAGCAGTTTGATAAGGCTAATTTCATGCATCGGTTATGTGGTGAAAAATCACCTTTTTACTGGGTCTAACACAATTTTTAAGCCAGGTGTGTGAAGGAAATCGCTAGGTCCAGGAAGAGCTGAAGGCAGTGGACTAGCGAAGGAAAGTGAGCAGAATTAAAGAGAAAAAAAGGGCTAGACGAAGGAAGTCCAAAGCTGAGGGTAAAGAAGACTATTCACACGGAAGAACCCTTGCTGGACCCACTTCCACGCCTATATAAAGAGGAGCATGCAGTACACGAAACATACATGATTTAGCTCTCAGCTCACACACTCACACACACTTGGGAAAATGGAGATTCTGGGGTAGTTAGAGGTTCATCTTCGAGAAAGTCAGTGGTAACACCGTCCACACGAAGGGCAAAGATACAATCATTTACATTCAGTTTTTGCACTTTTATTCCGTCGAACTTCAACGTTTCCGAAGTCGATTGGTTGTTTGCTACTTACCGTTTATCTATGCATTTAGTTTACGTCACGATGGTGTTCATTTTGTGTTGATTTACGTTGATTGTGTGTTTTGAGGTTTTATTTCAGAGGTTGAATGTTATTCTCTGTTTTTACTGGATGTTTCATGCCAATTGTTGGAGAAGATGATGTCGCTGTTAGTTAGTACTTTAGTTAGTTGTTTTCCAGCTTTTCATCCGTATTTTACCTTTTCAGTAAATGGTCCCCACCGTCAGTTGTTTTCCCAGGTCTAGGTAATTTAGGGAATAGTTTTCTTAGATCTAGTAATTGTCTCGCTTGTTCCGGTTCATATATGCATTTTTCCTGTTTCTGCCTAGATCTAGTTGTTAGCATAGCAAATTTCAACACCGAGTCTAGTTTAATTTCCTCAACCCAAATTGCGTGGCAGCAGCCATACCACCCCAAAGCCCTTTAAATGCTTAATTTCGCATCTGTCCTCGTGGGATCGATCCCCACTTCCCTGTGCTAATTTTAGTATACGTGGTTGAGGGTTTTGAAGAGATATTCTGTGTGTCCGACGACCGAGATCTTTCAACGTTCCGTGAGTTCTTAGACCCCGTGATCTAGTGGATTCGCTGGACTCAGGAAGCTTGATATTCCTTACTGTGCACACTACAGAATTAATTTAGCAACTTCAACTTTCCTCCAGGGGCAAGGGATTTTCCTCAGTCTCATCAGGTATTGCTCCATTCCCTGACCAAAGTGTTTTCCATACTAGCCACATGGGCTGATCCTCTTGATCTGGCTAATTCCGGATCCCTACAAAACTCCGAAATAGCATTGGCTAGCTCTTCGTCGGTCAACTCATTCGTGTGCATTGCCTCACACCAACCTGCTACCTCCTTATCAATAGAGTGGCTCAATTATGAGTTATTAATCTGTTCATGTATTAATTCAGTGTCAAGATACTCCTGGACCAAGGGGTTAATAACATCGATAGCATGTAAATTTTCAACATCCAATGGTTTTTTCATGGCCTCATCAATGCTAAATGTATATTTCTCCCCATGATAATCCAAGCATATTGTTCCATCAAACACATCAATTATTGTCTTAGCGGTGCGTAAAAAAGGTCTACCTAAAAGCACTCCGCTAGACTCAGCAGATTCGTTCTCACTCATTTTTATCACATGAAAATCAGCAGGATACAGGAAATCATGCACTTTAACTATAACATTTTCCAGCACACCTTCAGGTGAAATGCATGTTCAATCAGCCAACTGAATTACCACCTTCGTGTCAACCAGACTTACCCCCATCAACTTCTTATATATTGAAAGCGGTAAAACATTTATCGATGCTTCTAGATCACACATAGCATGCTCAATCTTGATGTCACCCAAGGAAATAGGTAAGGTGAACATACCTAGGTCTGTGCATTTTGAAGGCATTCTCTTCTTCTGTATCACAGCTAACACGTTTTCTCCAATCACTATCTTCCCATCAGGTTTGGTTTTCCCAGCAATGAACTCCTTGATGAATTTGCTAAAGGTAGGCAGCTTCAGAGCCTGCATGAACGGTAGGTTCATTTCCAACTTGCCAAAAATCTCCATGAAGTCTTCGGTATCATCCTTCTTCTTTTTAACTTCCCCTCGGTAAGGAAACGGCTTCATGCGTTTCAATGTTCCCACGGAACCTCCAGCTGAGGGTTCTCCAATTTCTTTCCTAATCTCTTCACCTCTGGCTCTGGGTCTAGGAAAAATGGATCGGCCGTATGAGGCAGCGGCTTCTCCAGATCACCCCTTTGGAAGTCATCTTCTACTCTGGTGCTTTTCTCAGTACTTCCATGGTCAGGGACTACATTCTCATTTCTCATCACGGGGGGTACATTCTCATCATTTTTCATCACAGGACCTTCATAGCCACGTCCTGATCTCAAAGTAATCTGACTGATGTTTGCCCGGTCAGGTGGTTTCACCGAGGCTGGTATCCTTCCTTCGTTTCCTCGCATCTCACTTAACGAAGTGGCGATCTGAGACATTTGCTTAGCCAACATGTCCATGGCAGCCTTTTGCTCCTGTTGTGCATCCTGAAGTTTATGCACCACATCATTGTTGGATTGCATGTTATTCTGCATATGTTGTTGAGAGCTGACTAGGTCATGCACCATGTCATCTAGATTCCTCTGGGACCTATAGTTGGGCTGATTGGAACTTGACCCTTGGTTATGGTTTGGTCCACTCCCCTGATTTTGGCGATAGTTCCCTTGACCTCCCTGATTATTGCTAAACTGGTTTCCTGACCCTTGATTCCCTTGGTGGTTAGGATGAAAATTCTGATTGTTCCCAGTGGCATTCCTCTGGTGTGGTGGCACATAAGAACTCCCTTGGTTATTCTGGTTCCTATTGCCCCAATTGGGCTGATCTCCTTGATTACGGTAGCTCCAGTTGTTCGGCCCTTCTTGACTTTTCCCTGACCAGTTCGAGTTGTGTTGCGGCCCTTCTTGATTCCGGTTAGGCCAATTCTGCTGGGTTTCGGTTGGACCCGGGTACTGCAGTTGAAGCTGTTGATTCCCGTCAGCCCATCTGAAACAGGGGTTGTCTCTCCATGGGGCCTCTTTAATCTTCCACTGGTTCCAGCTTGTATTCTGGTTATTCTGATTCCAATTCCCCACAGCGTTCACCTGGGCTTGGAATTCTCCATCAGGTGGTGGACCATAATAGAGTTGGAGTTGATTTTCCTCTTGACCTGGCGACTTCTCTTTCTCCTGCGAGGCAGGGGAATTCTTCTTTTCAATTGCGCTTAGAAGTGCCTTCTCCAATCGATCTATCATGTCCCCAACCCCTTCTCCTTCTTGCTCTTTCACTGCATTTGTTGAACCTCTTCTCATAAGAGTGCGCGGGTTGTCATACGCCTTCTTTGCATCGATCAACCTTCCCAGGATCTCTCGTGCTTCACTTGCTTTGTTCTTGGTGAAATTTCCCCCGCTCGAGGAATTCATCAAATCCTTGGACTCAGGATTAGCTCCCTCATAAAATAGGTAGAACGTCTCAGCTTCCATCATTCTATGATTAGGACAAGCATCGAGTAATCCCTTAAACCGAGACCAATACTGGCTCAGGGACTCATCGTAGTCCTGCTTACATTCCTGAATCTCCTTCTTAAGGGCATTGGTTTTGTTTGATGGGAAAAAGTAGTCCAGAAATTCCAACTTAAAATCCTTCCAGGTATGAATTGAGTCCGGTGGCAGCCTCAACAACCATGTATTGGCCTCTCCCTTCAAGGCAAACGGGACTGCGCGCAGGAGATAATCCTCCTCCGTAGCATCATTTGGCCTCTTCTGGATGCTGCATAACTTGCTGAACTCATTTAGGAACTCATATGGACACTCATTCCTCCGCTCCTGAAAAAGTGGGTAGAACGCCTAGCACGTTCGTCTTGATGTCGATGGACCTTTGACGCTGATTCGAGACAATAGCATGGGCTGGTTCGCCGTCTAGATGTGCGGTGAACGAACCGATCTCAGGATCAGGATCCACTAGGTTTGTCATATTAACGACTGCTTCCTCCTTTGTTTCTGAGTGTTCTGTTTCTGATGATGACTTCGGGTCCTCTCTGCCTGACGAATTCCAATCTTCGTCACTGTCTGAACCAAACGGAAATGGATCTCCGGATGTTAACGCCGATCTGGTGGTGACTGTGGATGTTGACTCCTTCACCTGCCACCTTAATTGAACGTTCCTTGTCCCAGACGAGTTACTCCAGTTTCTGAACCGTGAGCCTCTGCTCATAAACTGAAAAGAAAAACAAATAAAAGGAAATTAAAACTATATACGCCAAATCTCTAAACACGCAAACAAACTACGCCATCCATCCCTGGAAACGGCATCATTTGAAGAGTCGTGGAGATCCTCTTGTGTGTGTATGTGATAATAAATCAAACTTATCAGATCCAGAGAATCCGCTAGATCACGGGGTCTAGGAACTCAGAGAACCCTTGAAACTATCGGTCGTTGGGCACACAATCGGTTCCTGCTTTTCAAAACCCTCAACCCACAGTACTAAAACTAGTACTCCCTCCGTCCCATAAAAGTTGAGTCGTATTCCTTTTTAGTCCGTCCCATAAAAGTTGAGTCATTTCCTTTTTTAACAAAAGACAAAACATCTAATCACTCTTACTTTATTCCATCATTTACTTTACTCTCTCTTATCTTTCCTACTTTTTTCATCTCTCTTATTTATTTAATATAAATTCTTAATTTCCGTGCCCAAAAGTTTTGTCTCAACTTTTATGGGACGGAGGGAGTATAAGGAAGTAGGGATCGAATCCCACAGAGATGAAAGCGTAAGTAAACATGCAAGAGATTTTGGACACTGGTTTTGGATGCTGCCACGCATTTTTGTGGGGTTGAGACTTAACTACTAGACTCGGGAAACGTAAATAATCCATTCTAACAGTTAGACCTAGGCAAACATAACTGAAACATGCATGACGAAAAACAAGATGTAAACAAGATAACACTCTAGCGATTTAACATATTACTAGACCTAGCGAACAACTTTTCCTAAAAATGCCTAGACAGAGGAAAGACAGATCGTGGGGACCATTTCCCAAATTAGCAAGGTATGAATGAAAAGCTGCAAAATAACTAACTAAAGGTTCAACTAACAACTAGCTTCATCTTCTCTAACAATCCTTGATCACAAAATGCAGAGAAAAACAGAGTAAACTATTAAACTAAACATAGCAAGCTGAATTAAACCACTTAACTATGATTAACTACTAAAATTAAGCAGATCTACTATCGCTCGACGAGGTAAATGAGAAAACAGAAACTAAACATCAAAACCATACAGAAATGAACAGATCCAAACACTGGACGCTTCATCCTCTTCGGATCCAAGCCGTCCACGACAAACAACAACAATTCCCATCTCCGATCACACAGATTCAACCAGATTTAACCAATCAACTACGATCTCCACACAATTCAACTCAACAACTCAGATCAATCGCTAAAAGCATCCACAGTAAATAGAAAAACAGTAATAACTTGAAACGAAACCGTAGCAAGAACTTCCATAGCTAAACGAGTGCAGATTCAACAGTATTTTAGCAAGATAAGGTCGAGCTTTGAACAGCGAAGTCTCGGGAAATTCAGAAACTTAAAATAGAAACTGCAAATTGTATCTTCGCCTCCCGTAGAGACGCAGTTGCACAAACTGATTCTCAAGCTATGAACCGCAAAACCCCCAAACTAATCCCCAAAATGTGTGTGTAGAGTGTGAGAAGTGAGCTAAGAGCTAAAGATGGATCATGATGATATCATGTATGCCGCGTGTTGAGCTTCTAAATTCTTCCTTGTATTCCCCATTCTGCCCTTTGTCTAGGATGCTCCTCCGTCTGCTAAATTTTTTCTTCTTTCTGCTCACTTTCTCTGCCAAACTCCTTTCTCCAGGTATTCTGCTCCTTTCTTCCTGGGTCTGGCCTTTTTCTCTACACACCTGGCTTATAAAACCTTGTTAGACCCAAGAAATTACAGAATTTACCCTATAACCAATGCATGAAATTAGCCTTATCAGCAAGCTCCCACGATCCCGGTTAGGAGTGGAATGGGCGGGATGATGCCCCAAATGCCGGGGATGGTGCCCCAGTACTACAACATGTACTCCTAGCCCCAGATGGCAGGGATGATGCTGCAAATGGCGGGTATGGGTGCCGGTATGTCCCAGATGAGTGAGATGATGCCCCAGATGGTGAGTATGAGTTCCGGCACAACAGGGACCTTGCCCCAGATGATGCCGGGGATGATGTCCCAGATGAGTGGGATTATGCAGGGGCAGCCCGGGGACAATGTCTATCGGCCCATTATTGATTTTTTAACAGGGAGTTCGCAGACCGGTACTCTAATGGAGTCTCAGTTCATTGCTACTGAGACTTTCTCGCTGGAGGAGTTGGGTCTATCTCCGGTGAGGGTTTCGGAGACTCAGAGTCCACCGGCGGTAGGACGGGGGGTGGTGCGAAGAAGAAGGGCAGGGGCAAGGACAGGGGCAAGGGGGTAGCGGGTGAGTCTTCGCGGGCGGTGGCGGAGGGTGATGAGGAGGATGAGGTACGGTGGACCGTCTTGAGTGAGGAGGAGCGTGTGTCCTTGTCGAAGGCTTGGATCAATGAAGGACCTTTACTAGACACACTAGTAGATGGGGGTAGTCACTGTGTGCACAGAAAGAAAATAACAGGTTTCCTAGGTCCTGCAAATCCGCTAGATCACACGGTCTAGGAACTCGTTGGTCGTCGGAAAATCCTGGTCGTCGGACACACAGAGCACTCCTTCAAAAAAAACCCTCAACCACTTTACTAAAACCTAGCACAGGGAAGTAGGGATCGATCCCACAGAGATGGATGCGTAATAATCTCGCTCAAGGAATTGGGGATTGTTTTTGGGTTGGCTGCTGCCACGCATTTTTTTGGGTTGAGGAAATTTAACTTGACTTGGGATTTAAACTGCTACGCTAACAGCTAGATCTAGGCGAAACAACAAAGCATGCACGGAAACTACACCGAACAATCACTAGATCTAAGAAACTACTCTAATTACCTAGATCTGGGAAATAAACTGACGGAAGGGACCATAACTGAAAAAGCAGAGTACGGACGAAAAGCTGAAAAACAACTAACTAAGGTACTAACTAACAGCGACATCATCTTTTCCAACCAAATTGCGTAAAAACTCAGAAGAAAAATAGCATGAGCGAAATCAGAACAGAGCAGACTGAATTTAAATAAATTTGACGAGTAATAATTAAGAACTAAACAGATCTACGGATGCTAGACGAAGTAAAACAGAAAGCAAGCGGAAAACTCAAAATCCATGCATAACTCGACTTCCCCTGTTCAGATCCAACCTCAAACGCTAAATCCACTCCGGATCCAAGCGTCCGACACAAACTCCAGCCCAAAGAAACATTTCATAACTTCCGATTTAACCAACAACCTCCGATCAACAACAACACCGCAGATCTACAACCAAATCCCCAGATCGAGCACCAAAGCAACAAAAACAGAGATCAACATGTAACTTGCCGAAATAAAACTCTCAACAGCAGGATCAACGTAAATCAACTTGAAATAACACAAATAATACGAAAACTAACAGAAGTGCATAGATAATCAGTAACATCAACAGCCCAATCGACTTCCAAAAGTGAAGTTCGAACGAAAAGAGTGAAAAACAAACTGAAAATAAAGAGATTGTATCTTCGCCCTCACGCGGACGGTGTTACGACTGAAATTTCTAAAGAATGAACCCCCTTGGAACCGAAACTACCCCAGATCTCCCATTTCACAAGTGTGTGCTGTGTGTGAGCTAAGAGTGAGCGAAAAGAAAGTGATATCTTGTGTGTTGCATGCTCCTCTATTTATAGGCGTTGAAGTGGGGCCCAGCGAGGTATAGATAGACTTTGTTGCCCTCAGCTATTGACTCCCTTCTTCAAGCCTTCTTTTTCCTTGGATTCTGCTCATTTCTACTTCATTCCTTCGCTAGACTATTTCCTCCAGCATCTCCTGAATCTAGCGATTTTGTCACACACCTGGCTTAGAAACCGTGTTAGACCCAGCAAAATGTAATGTTTTTCACTACATAACCGATGCATGAAATTAGTCTTATCAATCAACGTTTGCGATGATCCCATTCGCTTGAGCAATCACAAAATCGAGAACATGTGGAAACGCATCGCCACAACCTACATTAAATTTAAACCGGCGGATGGAAGGTTTCACATGCCTGAGGAGTGCCGGAAGACATACGAGAACAACACCCGCATGCTTACCAGCGGCCAAACCATGGAGGATGCGAAGAGGATGGCGCTACAACAGTTCCCCGAGCCAGGCAAACACGGCCAGTTCAAACACTGGGACTCGTATGTGGTGTTGATGGAGTCGGAAAAGTTTCGGGCGGATGTAACCACTGGCTGGCCAAAACGGCAGAAGATCCCTATCTGACGCCTACAGCAGCAGTGTCGGTTCCGCCGACGATGCCGAAGATATCCCGACCCCTCGCTCGTTTAACCGTCGCCGTCGCCGTCGCCCGGTTGGGCAAAAGACGGCAATGCGGATGTCTAGGGGATGCGCCAGCAGCGGGTCCCAGGAGGTCCAGTCGGCAGCCCCTACAGCAGCCCAGCCATCCGCTGAGATTCCCGTATAGCGATGACCCAGCATCATACGAACATAATAGAAACCATAAAGGAGTGGAGAACGACGGATGACCCCATACACAAGGAGATGCTGCAGGGAGTCATCGACTTGATGAGGCGTGATTTGGGGATGCCACCCATCGACGGTGCGGGAGCATCTGGGGCGGGAGCATCTAGGGACTCTGATGCCACTGCGATTGGCCTAGGGGACGACGAGGAGTGAGAGGGGGCCACGTGTCGAAGCCCTGGGATGTTTTTTTTTCTTTGTGAACTATGTAATTTTTTTAAAATTTAACTATGTACTTTTTAAAATTATGTATGTTTTTTATTTATATAAAATGTTTGCATTTTCTCCGTATTCGTGCTGAAATTTTAATTCCATATTTAATTCCGCATATAGAATGTGAATTTGTGTTGTCGGGATGTCCTAGTGCTAGTCCACTATTGTGCAGTGGGAAGTCTTAGTGATGTGGCAATGATGTGGGAAATCTTAGTGACGTGGCAGAAGGTGTTTTTAGGTAGTACTAGTGCTAGTTTGTGGGGAAGTCCTTCCTATTGTAGATGCTCTAAGTCGGACAACTAACATGTAAAACATTTAAAATAAAATTCATGAGTATATGAACTTGAACAATAATTATTTTAATAGATTACGAAAGCAAAAAAAGCCCAAAGAGATATATGTATGGGCCGCCCACATTTTACCGTTGATAAATATTTACATTTATCAAGATTTAGAGTGTGATAAAAAGATTCACGTGTGAGGGCTTCCAAAATTAATTCGATTCGAGGGTTTAAAAGGAGGAGACTTGGGAGCAGGGCATCTACTTCTCTTTACTCTCTCACTCTCCATTTCTTCCTCTCTAGGGTTTCTACTATCTCTCTCAGATTCGAATATGAGGTCTGAATTGTTCTTCGTTAAAAGTTTACTACTTTTTGTTTTGTTATCGTTTTGATACTGATCGTTGTAATCGAATTGTGTAGCTTTTTTTTGTTTACTTCGCATTCTTATTTGTTTCTTTTTTTGTTTTGTTTTTGATACTGCGTTCGATTTTTGAAGGACATGGTGGGTTGGATTTAGCTATTTTTTATCTATTTATTTGAGCGTTTGATTACGAGAAAATTGAATTCATTATCGTTCGATTTATGAAAGTTAAGAGGCGACAATGTCTAGGTCGGTTTTATTGAACTTTTTAGTTTTTCGTGATAATGTTTTACGCTCTTTACTGCCTCTAACCTGTTGCTTTATGTAGGTTAGCTAACAAAATTTTATTTTGTTTTATTTAGTGGCATTTACTCTATGTTGGATGTTGTATTATATTTGCCTGTACACGAGTGTATCTGTGATGCTGCAGGTTACTTTTTTTCTCTGCTGAGTTTGTAGTATATGTTCTGTCTAGGAAATGAGGCAACTAGAAAATATGTTGGAACGGGTGTTTGTTTTCAGGAATGAGTTACATGTTGGTGTTGCGCACTTGTTGATGGAACTACATGCTGCATATAATTTTGTGAAACTAATTGGTCAAATGGTATTGATAATTGCATTTTACTAACTGGATTTTTCAAAATTTTATGTCTAAGTATGATAATCGCTTTCTTAGTTTTTCGTGATAATGTTTTACGCTCAATTACTGCCTCTAACCTGTTGCTTTATGTAGGTTAGCTAACAAAATTTTATTTTGTTTTATTTAGTGGCATTTACTCTATGTGGGATGTTGTATTATATTTGCGCTGTACACCAGAAAATGATGGAACTACGTGCTGCATATAATTTTGTGAAACTTATTGGTCAAATGATATTGATAATTGCATTTTACTAACTGGATTTTTCAAAATTTCATGTCTAATATGATAATTGCTTTCTTGGTATTCTTGTTGTGTTGGATTGAGCCACTAGCTAAAACATATTCTACATTGTAGCCGTCACCCTGAAGTGAAGTGGGCCGAAAGGGAGGACAAGATCTATCTCACAGTGCTTCTGGCAGATGCGAAAGACCCTAAGGTCAATGTTGACCCTGATGGTACATTTACATTTTCTGCCGCTGCTGGGACTGACAGTAACCTCTATGAACTCAAGTTGGAGCTACTCGATAAGATCAATGTAGAGGTGAGTTGCCAGAAGTCTCTTTTTTACATTATGTGTATAAACACAGCCAATGATAAGAACTCTGTAGTTTAGTTGCCAGAAGTTGGAGCTACTTGATAGTCATCTGATGATTATCCAACCACTGTTATATACTGGAGCTTTCCTTTTTACTTGACTGATAATAGTTACCGAATGTTCGCACTCTGTAGGAGTGCAAGATAAACATAGGTGTGCGCAGCATTGTCTGTGTATTGGAGAAAGCTGAGAAGAAATGGTGGACAAAGTTGTTGCGTGGAAATGAGAAGACACCTCACTACGTGAAAGTAGATTGGGACAAATGGGTAGATGAAGATGATGATGCTGGTATAATTTTTTAATTTATTATATTTGGCAATGAAATGCGAAGTTTCATTTACTCTACTATATGTAATTGATCTATCTCTATCATGCCCTTTGATCAGGTGCGCCGTCAGACTTAGATTTAGGTGGAATGGATTTCTCGGTAAGTATATTTCTACTTCTTGTATGATGATTTATGGTCTGCATTTTTTTGTCCCTCTTAATATTTTTCCTCTTTGTCATCTCCTACAGAAATTTGGTGATATGGGTGGCATGGGAGGCATGGGAGGCATGGGTGGCATGGGTGGAATGGGCGGCATGGATATGAGCGCCTTGGCTGGAATGGGTGGCATGGGTGGAATGGGCGGCATGGATATGAGCGCCTTGGCTGGAATGGGTGGCATGGGCGGAATGGGTGGCATCGGAGATGATGCTATGGGAAATGACTTCGATGACAGTGACGATGAAGGTACTTGTTCTTTAGTTTTTGTTTGTCTACAAAGTTTGTTTGCTTATAAAATCTGTCGATCGCTTAGCCCTGCCAATGAATTTGAGTTCACTACTCTTGTGGAATGATATTCTTATTTTGTTATTTTCTTGGGTTTTAGACTTTTTCCCCCTTTTCAACACCATCTGTTTTGATTTTCTCAATTGTGTATACGTCAAAGCATGTGGAGTTGGCATTTTCTTCCAATAGTCTTTGATGCTCAGTTTTCTTTGGCTGTGTCATCAAAAGGCATCTTCTTACTGAGCTTCTTAATGTGTGAGATATAGGTTTTATAGCTCTTGGTTGGTTCTCATGTTTCTTAGCATTTGGTACTCAATTTTTTTTTTCCATTCATAACAAGTTACCCATATTTTGACAGAGGTGACAAAACCAGAGGGGGAGGCAGTTCCCAAGGCAGAAGCAGAATCATTGAAGGATAAAGCAGAACCCTTACCGAGCTCATGAATGAGGATGTGATACAGACTGCGTATGTTTTCCGCTTGGGTTTCCAACTTTTATTTAGTGAAACATTGCGTAGGTGTGCTTTCTGCGAGAGTAATGGCTTCTTTGCCTGAATTTTTATAGTACTGAACCAATTTTAATTTTAATTTTAATTTTATTTTATTGTACTCTGGGCAGAGAAATATTTCCATCCAATCTGTGTTGTATTTTTAAGCCTATGTTATGGTTCTCCCTTTTTATTTTATTACTAGTGAAGATTCAAGCCAAAAGTAGCAACAATTTGAACATTTTGTAACGGTGAGAATATGGTGTCTTCAAGGAAATTAATGTTTGATCAATGTTCCTTTTCATCAATAAAACATAACTGCAAAAGTCTATATTTGCTTTTGGACGAGGCTGTGATAGATTTATTTTTCAAAATGGAAAAGCCACAGTGGCCATCAAATGCCATTTATTTTGAAAGAGTACATTAGTAGTTACTCATCCGTTCCCGTTAAGAGTTCTATTTTACCACTTTTTTCCGTCCCTCATTAAGAGAGATATGGAAAAAATTTATTGGAGTATTGTTATTGGAGGATGAGACTCATCTCAATAGAGAGAAAAAAAGGTTCCCTAAATAATATTGGTCTATTTTTAAGGAACATTCCAAATTGGCAAATTGGTCTTTTTTAAGGGATTGAGAGAGGGACTATTTTTTATTTCAAAAATAATTAAGCTTTAATATCAAACCTTTTTTTGTCGATTTTGATTTTGTATAAATTAAAGTGTGTAACCAAAAAGTGTATATCACTTACTACCATGACATATTTAGATGTCCATGGGGCCAAAAAAAATGTTAGGCCCAACGACATCAATTCAACACAAAAAACAGACTGCATATTTAGAGTGATCGTAATTGAACGATCGATGTACATTGCGTGTGGAAGAATCAGAACAAGTACAATCAAGTAGCTGAAGATATTATTGTTGTAATTGCGAGGACATCTCCAATGTCATCAAATAACCAAAGACTTGCTTACTTTCATGGCTCGGGCACTCTTCAAAAGATTTAACGAGTAAGAGTAAATTCCAATGTTTTATGTCGTTCCGTAATCGATTTGGTTCATTAAAAACAAGATCAAATTCCAAGACTTCACTTGGGAATTTTTAAGAAAATAAGATCGTGCAAAAACTTGTACTCTTTAAGAAAATAAGATGGTGCAAAAACTTGTACTCCTTAAAAGATCTAATAAAATAATCTAATGACTGCGAGTATATTAGGCTACAAACAAAGAGGTCCATGCAATTCTTAGTAATATTTTTTTATTTCAATTTTGTTAATCCATCTTTCTTTTCTTCTAAATTTTTACTAATATACTTATATATTATTTTCTAAGTTTTATTTCTTAGTGAAAATCAATTTTAATATACTCCAATTTATGTATTTACTAATTCTAATTTGCTTAATATTTGTGATCCATATTGCATCTTATTCTATGCATAATAAAATGAATTTTTAAATACTTGAAGAATATAGTATTATCATTTGAAACATGTACATAAAAATACTTGAAGAATATAGTATTATCATTTGAAACATGTACATTTCTTTTGATAAATCGGATGGACTTTGTTTTGTTATATATATAAATAACAATATCTGAAAATAATTATTTTTTCAAACATTCTAAAGTAAATCTATGGTAATGTATTTTCTTACTTTAAAGTTGTGACGAGTTTTTATACGAAAATATTCAAAGTTAATCAAGCCCAGTAATGTAGAGTGAAGGCTAAGTCAAATAAATGGTCAAGTATTTCTAGAATTTTTTAAAATCTTGGTATTTGCTTAGTATAATTGGAACGAAATTCTTAGTATTTGCATATAATATTATTGACCCACAAACTGAAATATTGTTAGTACTACTATTTTCATCCACTGTAAAATATCACAAGCATTGTTGGGTTGTCTCATAAAAAATAATTATCTAACAAAATGTTTAGTACATTTTCTATCTTTGTTCTTATTGGATTATTGATTCTTGTGGTGACTCCATCTCTAGCTCGTCATTTAGATGAAAATACATCGTTCTTTGATTCTAATACAAATGAAAACAATGAAGATAATGAAATGTTATGGAGTATAGAGTCGCTCAAGAGTCATCACCATAGTCATGCTCCTTCTCCACAAAGCCATGGCGAACCAAGAAACCATCACCGCCATGCTCCTCCTCCCCAACACCACCACAATCCTCCTCCTCCCGAGCACCACCATTACTCTCCATCTAAGCCTCGCCACCATAATCCTCCTCCCCAACATCGCCGCCATGCACCTATTCCTGAGCCCCACCACCATGCTCCTCCACCCCTACATTACAATCATGCTCCTCGTCCCAAGCATCGCCTCCTTGCTCCTCCTCCCCAACATCGCCACCATGCTCCACCTCCCAAGCACCAAAATCATGCTCCTCCTCCCCAACATCACCACCATACTCCTCCACATCACCATGCTCCTCCTCCCCAACATCACCACCATACTCCTCCACATCACCATGCTCCTCCTCCCCAACATCGTCACCACGCTCCTCCTCCCAAACACGGCCACCACGCTCCTCCTCCCCAACATTACAATCATGCTCCTCCTCCGAAGCATGGCCACCATGCTCCTCTACCAGAAAGCTTTTAAAATGTATTCGTTGTTGACGAAAAGAAATTAGTATATGAGATATACTTCGTATTTATGATTATTAAACATAGTGTTATTGGTAACATCATTGAAGTAAAAATTTTAATATAGTAATATTATATATATATATACACACACATGATTGTGTTGTATGCAATACTAATTTTAAATGCAGAACAAGGTCATTATTGTTAGGATATCTTAGAGTTCATTATTAGTTTGTACTCATTTAGTTAATTTTATAAAATTCCGTGTTATGATTAATTCAGAGTGTCAAACATATGCAAAGAAAATGTTCATGAACTAAAAACAAACTAATGAACTATGTGCTATCTAACAATTACCTTTCTTTTTAAATTCTAAATTAACAAATAGTGCATAAATTTTTCAGTCAGTAGTAAATGCTACACAATGACTCACCTTTAATTTAAAAGATATTACTGCAAGTGTACGAGGCTATTGTAGTGTTGGGAAAGGTAAGAGTGTCATATCCACAGAGATTATTTAGCTAACTTAATTACTGAAGTTAGGATCATTCACAATTTAGATGATTTAGAAGAGTTTTGTTTTACTAAATTCTAAGATGATAAAATGATTCAATAAAAACTAATGTAAGATATGGTGGAAGGTATAATTGTAGGATCTAATAACAAAGATATACTTTCGAATTAATCAATTCATAACCTCTATTTTATATGTCTCTAGAATTGTTAGACGATCACTATAGTAAACTAGCCATTTCCCGAGTGCACCTAACCTATGGATTAAACTCTAACACGAAGTCCCCTTTAAATGCTTCAAGTCTAACACCCAATAGTTCCTAAGATCAAAACCCTCACATAAGATGTCACTTCTTTCTAATGTGATTAATCTAGATGTTGATTATCCTTTAATTCAAGCTAAGCTACTATTTTCCGAATATTATAGCAAAGCCAACTACAAACACTGACTCAAATTAATGTAAATAAGCACAAGGATATTCAAACTATTTACTAGAGCTAGGTATTATCATCACAATCCTAAAAATATAATTAGCTACTCATATTCATAATAAAATCAATCTCAATATTCAAAGACATCATTTCAAGAATTAAGCAAACTAGAAAATGAACTCTCGGACTATCTGGAGAACCTATTTGCTCTTTATAGTCAAGTTGGAAAATACTTTGATAGTCTATTCGGAGTATAATATTTTCTTTTACTATTTCAGATTACAAATTGAACCAAAAGGCCCATGATTCAATTCTTAATGAGAATAATATACTTTTTTGTAATTTGCTAATCCAACTTTCTTTTCTTCTAAATTTTATTAGTTTACTTATATTATTTTATTTCTTACTGAAAATCAATTTTTTAAACTATTTATGTCTTTGTAATTTATCCTAAAATACTTAATTTGTGTGATCCATATTGCATCTTATTCTGTGCATATCAAAATAAATATTTAAAATACTTTATGAGAGTAATTATTTTTTAGAAAATTCGAATGTAAATCAATAGTAATTAATGTTTTCTTACTTAAGTTGTGAAGATTTTTTGTACGAAAAAGTTAGAAAATGTACAATAAAGACTAGCTAAGTCAAATAAATGGTCAAGCATTTTCTATAATTTTTTAAAATCTTGGTATTTGCTTCATATAAATGGAAAGCAAAATTCTTATGATATGCATTTAATATTATTGACCCACAAACTGGAATATTATTAGTACTATTCTCATCCACTATAAAATATCATAAGCATTTTTCTATTTTCTCATAAAAAATATCTATGAAACAAAATGTCTCATACATTTTCTATCTTAGTTCTTCTTGAGTTCTTGATTCTTGTGATGACTCCATCTCTAGCCCGTGATTTAGACAAAAGTACATCAATTTTAGATTCAAATACAAATGAAAACAATGAAGATAATGAGATGTTATCGAATATAGAGTCGTTCAAGAGCTACCACCATAGCCACTGCCGTGGTTGTCATGCTCCTTCTCCTCAAAGCCATGGTGAACCAAGAAATCATCGTCGCTATGCTCTTCCTCCCCAGGACCACCACCATGCTCCTCCTCCTCTACATTGCCACCATGCTCCTTCTCCAAAGCACCACCGCCGTCATGCTCCTCCCCCCAAGCACCACCATCATGCTCCTCCTCGGGTCCTCCCCATCATCACCACCATGCTCCGCCTCCCCGGCATCGTGGGTCAAGCTCCTCCACCGAAACGCTCTTAAAATGTATCCGTAATTGAAGAAAAGAAATTACTACTCATATTTTATTGTGATAATTTCTAATGTACTTCATCGTCCCATTATAAGTGAAACGTATTCGTTTTTAGGTCGTGCAAAAAAACAACACTCTATCTCTCTCTTACTTTATTCTCTCTTCTACTTTGTTCCCATATTTTATTCTCTCTTCATTTAACTAAACACCACTACCTAAAAACTTGTGCCCAAAAAGAAATATTTCACATATAATGGGACGGAAAGAGTAGTATATATTTTCTTTTTAGTCCGTCTCATAAGAGTATGCATTTTCTAATTTTTAAAAAAAAATTCTTCTTTTCTTTTTAGTGAAGTGAGACTCATTCTCCACTAACAATATTGTAATTATTTTTTCTTTCTACCCCAATTTACTTTACCAATTATGTATTAAAATCCGTGCCCGTTTATACTCTTATAGAATGGATGAAGCATTACTCAAGCAAAGAGAACAGAATGTAGTTTATACTCTTATAGAATGGATGAAGCATTACTCAAGCAAAGAGAACAGAATGTAGTTCGTTACATTCTTTTCTTATTCCATTCCATCATAACAAGAGGGATCTAAATTCATCCAAAGAGAAACTCAAATACAAACGCACAAATGCAAGAAAATAAGGTATCAAAACAAAGGCTGCTAGGCATTTAATTAAAAACTGGGAAACACTCCACATTTAATCCATATTTTCAACACCAACACCTCCTCCAGTCCCACCAATTACTTGGGATGACATTGGAAGAGATGTAAATTTGGAATATATTTATTGTATTCAACAATAATATACAGACAATCAATCATGAAGAAGGAAAAATCTGTAGAATACAACAGTTTCTTATCTGGTGATGACAAAATTACTCATGAACTAATGCACAATGCTGAGGTTTTATAGGTCATGCGAACCTGTGATCCGATTTTCATGTGCGCAGCAGCACCCCGACTCATTCAAAGGAAAAAAAAAAAAAAAAAAAAAAGAACCCGCCTGGATGTAATATACTATACAGCTCCTCTATCTCCCCCTCTACATGAAGTAGCTAAATGAAGCCTTTTTCCTCGATCCACCTTCCCCGTATAGTTCGTTCCACTGTTGAAGCTCGTTCATGTTTCGTGATTCTGATGCAACACTTGCACATACCTACATTTCCATCCAATACACCAATGTTATTATTCATTATCATTTCAAGGGAATGAAAAGTAAATCATACAATCTGCATCTAGGAGCATTTACACTAAACAAAATTACCTACTCGAAGGCAAGAAAACAAGATTATGTATCTTTCCATACTTCCAAATTTTGAAAAATAAGTTACAGTAAGACAACTGCATTCAAGATGTGATGTGAAAGAAAGAAAATGAAAGCCATGAATACTTCGAAGTTTGAAAATCTCAATGAATTGAAACCTTTTTGTGTTTTATGCAGTTTAATCATTAGATAAAGAGTACAAATAAAAAGGGAACCAAAAAACAATATGCGAGAAGAGATACTCGAGGCAAGTACAAATGGAAGAAAATTCAAGTTTAAGACAACCAACGCATCTGCAAGTTAAGGAGTTCGTGAACAAGCTTTTGTAGCTTATACTTTGGAAAAAAGTTATTCGGGAACGTTCAACATCAGAGCATAGATATGGTATTTATTTCATCGTTTTGTATTGTATATGTACCTGTTCATGTGCGTGTTTGAAGTCATCCATACTCAAGCACCGAATGTCTGAACTGCTATGCAATGAAGGCATTGGTCTGTTCTCTGCTAGTGCCAAAGCTTTATCCTACAATATTGAACAGTACTTCTATTGTAAGTGACAACCAATATGACATACAATGCTAGCCATCAAAACAACAAACAGTTCAGAAGCAACAAAGCGATTCTTTATATCTAACGCATAGAAAATACAGAAAGTGGGAAGAAAGTTCTAATAAAGCCAATATACCTTCTTCTCCTTCTCCAAAATCTGTCTTATCGGGTAATGTGCAGCTGCCACACAAAGATTCTAAGAAACAGACACATTTCCCCAATGAATGAAGTCAGAAAAAGAATTTTGACAAGATTACAAGCCAAAACCGAAAAAATATTTCGGACTTAAGAGGAAACACAAACAAACCTTTAGATCACTTCCTGAATACCCCTCGGTCATTTTCGCAACTGCTTCAAGATCCACATCAGGAGCTAGCTCTTCTGTGGCTAATATCACCTTTAAGATTTTTTCCCTATTTTGAGCATCGGGCAGACTGACCATCAACCTGCTCAAATTATAAATAGATCAAAAGAACTGACAGAAGTGTTTTCTCGTTTAGATAATTGAAATATTGTTTGTATCACCTCCTGGGAAGCCTCCTGATTACTGCCTCATCTAGATCAAAAGGCCTGTTTGTTGCTGCAAGTACCAACACCCGTTCCTTATCCTTTGTACGCAAGCCGTCCCAGTTAACCATAAATTCATTTTTCATTTTACGCATTGCTTCATGTTCTCCCGGGGTTTCCCGTCTCCCTAGCATACTGTCAACCTATGACGACGTATATGAGAATATTTATCAAGAAGACCATAATTAAATGATATCACAACAACAATAAATAAAAGAGATTTTGACCGACCTCATCAACAAAAATAACACTAGGTGATATTTTGCTGGCCAAGGAGAAGACTGCTTTCACGTATTTCTCCCCTTCACCAAACCACTGAGTGCAAAGTAATTACTATCAGCAACATATAAGGAAAAATAAAGGAGAATGACTAAGAATCATTCAAGGACTAGCGAAAACCTTACCTTTGACGTGATGCTAGACATGGATATATTGATGAAGTTAGCACCAGCTTCCGTTGCAACAGCTTTTGCAAGCATTGTTTTACCTGTACCGGGGGGCCCAAAGAGCAATATTCCCTTACAAGGCTGTCAGCGACATAGTTAGTACAAATACATAACTATTTTATAAAAAGTGAAAAGAAGAAGGCTCATTTCTTCCTATGCTTTAAGCACAAAACACATTTACTTTTCTAAGTTGTCCTTTGTTGAACAGTTCTGGCCTTTGCAGAGGTAGCATCACTAATTCCTTCAATGTTTCCTTCACATTTTCCAACGCTCCAATGTCGTCAAAACTGACTCCAATATCACCAGGTGGAATGACCTCAGCAAGAATCCTTTTCTCGAATTCATTCTCAGTAGCCACATCCTGAAACACAAAAAGTTATTTTCATGTACCATACTACCATGTTACGCGAAACAGTTCAATTTACAACAAACATAAAGAGAAAACTCCAAACTTCACCTTGAGAGATTTCTTCAAACTATTGTTCTCATCTCGGATGGCTTTTAGAATGTCGAGCCCATATTTGATACTGCAATATAGTGCAAAAAGAATAGTACTTGCTGAGACTCTAATCCGAAACCAAATCCTATTCTCGGGCTCCTTACAGTGGCAACAGGAATAGTAGAGACATATTTACCTTGCACTTGAAATAACTATTTTTTTATCAATGAATGTTGGTAGAATGTTGTTCATGAAATAATGAGCATAACCCCAGCCAACAGCTCTTTCCACATCTATCACCATTTAAACAAGAATCAAGGATTTTCCAATTGAAAATGACGCACTTTATTTAGAGATTTGAAGTGAAGTTATAACTGACCTTCACCAGACAAAGCTTGATCTTTAACGCATAATGTTTCCAAATCAGGGCAAACAAGACTACTCCGACTTAGAACCTGAAATTTTATAAGAAAGGGAGAAACAAAATACTAAGCCAAGAAAGAATACAAAAAAGTCTGTTCAAGTATCAATATTGCAGCAAAGTCAAAAGACATACATATGAAAGGATAAAGGAACGGTGAGACTAACCGAGCGGAAAAGGGCAATATTTGACTGTGATTTTGTCGTCTCGACATCACGATCTAGCTTTTGTTTCCAGTCTTTCTGCATTGCTTCATCCTGTCATATTTGAGTAGCAGTCAGTACTTTCTCTTGAAATAACCAACGTAGCATCATATGGAAGCCAACAATCATGATTACCTGGGGAATCTGTATTGTCACTTTGTTTGGGAAAAGACGACTGAGCTGCTTCATACTTTTTAAGGCCTCTTTATTTTTCTCTTGCAATCTATTATAATGATCCTATCAAAAAATAAAATGTGTTTTGTGAAGAGAAGTTTAACAGCTCGACAGAGGGGAAATGCGAACACATCAAAAACTGTTCTCCATTGAAGGCAAAATTGCATGCAACTTAAAAATATTAACACAGAATAAGGACACAAAGTTCATTTAACACATACCCCGAAAGCAAGGTCGAAGAGTGCTGTTTGGTTGGATAATTTTGTTACAAGAAATCCACCAGGTTGAGGCTAAATTAAAAAATGTGAATTGCAGTCATTAAATTATATAAACAAAAGTATCTGTGTGCATGTGTTTTTATGTAAAAATACCAAATTAAAGATTATCACACACTTTGTCCTTTCGGGTGTCCGCCTGAGTATGTGAAGCTATCACAACAACATTTTCTGGCAAAGCTTCGAGCTTCATTTTAAAGACTGTATAGGCCTCCAGATTCCCTATCACTGATTTCTCGATGTCTTTGACAAACATAATTAAAGAGCCCCCCCTTCTACTTTCCTTGGAAGCAACCTAAAAAAATTATGATATATGTACAATATTATTGACAACCACAGTTATGCAACATAAAAGAATGCATTCTAGTGCTAAATACTTCAAATTTTGCATAGCAACAAAGTTTACCTCAAAGAGCTCAGTAATGGCAAACTCATCAATGTCATCACCATTAGGGATTTCAAGACTTAGGGAGACAGCTGCACATGAAGAAAAATAATCACAATTACAACTTCACACATTCAAGGTACGGAAGATAAATAAGACATGATAACAGAAACCAGTTGAGCAAGTATTACCAGAACAAAAGAAACCATGACCTTCTTCACAGAGTCCCCCGAGATCATTACCTTCGGGAACTGGTCTATCGAATCTAACCCCAATTTTAGAATAGCCGTTTCCTTCAAATGTAAGAACCACCCTACCCCTGGAACCATAAGTTGGACCCCCTCTGCACAAGAGCATATGCTGTCTCACATACAAATGATGATAAATCACAAGTCACAACACATCAATACTGTCATGCCAAACAATTGGTACAGATCGTCAACCCTGCATTCTCATAATTAGTCTCATAATTTTGCAGATATATTCAAACATGAGGTGACATCAGAAGGGGATATTTCGATTAATAATTTGTGTAAATTGTGCAATTTCATGCAACCAACATCCAATAAAATGACAGGACACTTCACGAGTACATGAGACAGAAACATTAATCAGAGATATACATCATCGGCAAATTTGAACAGATTTCCATACTTTACCTAATTTGAATTTGACTGGGGGAAACGCCCAAAAACTTTACTCTATCACCTGCCAAAGTCCACTTTTACCACTTAACATAAGGAATCCAAAACCTAAATTTGGGGAAAAAGCTTTGAGCATACCTTTTCTGAAAGTGTAGCTCTTTGACGTGGCAGTAGATGCTTCACACTTAGGCTGCACAGGAGAGGCTATAGCAGAACCCCCAGTGATATTAGCATCCACATATGACGCTGGTTTCTTAAAGTGTACAGCAGCAGTAGTTTGCTTACCAAACACACTAGCTCTCTCAGGCTTTGGACTTTCTTTTAGGGAATCAACTTCCTTAGTTATTGGCCCCTAAACAAATTTTTAGTTCACAAATGAGAAAATTTCATTGCAAAAAAAGACACTTTTTCTTTCCAAAATATTTATAGTGGAAACTTACACCGTATAATGCAATTGTATCAACTATAAGGAGCCTCACGCCAAAAAATTTAGCTAGCGCCTTAGTCAACGTCTCCTGTAATATTTCCGAACCTGTGAAGAAAATACATAATGTGATGGTCAAGATAAAAAAAACAAGGAAGAAACATACTCAAAGCAAGGAGATATATTACCTTCTGGACCTGACAGCAAGATTCTTGGGCTTACTGTCGGGAGCTCTAAAGAAAGCTTTCCCAAATTGCTACACTTCAAATGTACGTATGCCGAAGCAATGAGCACATTCTTAGTGGTCTCGCTGTCGAGGAAAACAAGCACTGAAGTAAGCATCCGACATAGTAAATGGATAATCAACCCTAGTTATTTAAAATGGCTGCAAGTCTATCAGTGGTAAAAGTATCGTAGTACATAATAACCAAGATCTCTGCAGTTTATTGACATATTGACGTATACCTTAGATAATAAGGAAATTTCTCAAACGAAACATCCAGATCTTCCACATCTATTAATCCTTGCTGTATGCACTCTTTGATTTTTTCTCTTTTTGATGACTGTGGAATGGCAGGCCGAGGACACTTCAACAGATCTCTGCCTCTGCTATGCATATCACGAATTCTTGATAGTCCTGTCTTAAAGTCAGAAGCTGATGGACCTGCTAAAAAATGTAAAACGGGTCCTAAGTCATTGTTTTCGCCTACAATCTTCCCATTTTGAGCATCATTGTTCAAGTTATCATTGGCAATTTCAGAAGATGGAGCACCAGCACTCTGAATAACTGCTCCAGAAACATCGTCATTACAGGCAGGGGCACCTTTCATTTCAGTGTCAATAATACAATTGTCTGACACTTCGCAAGCAGAAGGCACTGATGGTATTTCAGACCCTTGTTGCACATCCTCACCATTCCGAGAAGATGGTGGAATGAGAGACAATTCATTAGTGAGATGCGAGAGTGAGGCCAGAGTTGACGCAACAGAAACTGTAGAAGTTTCACCTGATGTAGCTTCAATATGTAATCCACTAGTAGATCCACCATGAGCTTCTAATATGCTTACCGAAGGCGGCACGGTAGTTGTCAATTCACCAGTGTTGTCAAGAAGTTGGAAAATCTAGTAATATGTGAAGGAAATAAACAGGTACAGTAGTTGCTATATTCTACCAACCAGCATGAACAATATGGCGAAAAAACTACAATTGCAACACCACAGAAATAGAACAAAATTATGTTGTGATAGGATACATAAGCATGTTTATTTAAGGAGCTAAAGACCACCTCATCACCTCCATTTAAAGGGATAGTGGAATCTCTGAAATAAGCCTTTCCATTTACATGGACAGCTCCGTTTTTCCCAATGATTTCAAGCAATGTAACTGACTCCCCTCCCTGTGAATTTGGATAAAGGTGTAAAAAAACAAGTATATAATCAGGAAGCATGATAATAGGAATCCGTGCCCTAGTTACCACGTTAACAAAGAATCACAACATACCTCAGACTCAACGTGCTTCAGATAACACAACAGCTTACTGACTGTTGGATCCCCAACCCACAAGTCACAATGGCGGCCTTGACCAACACTGAAAGTAGGGCGATGCATAACAACATGGGAGTTCTGGATGGGAAAATTGCACCATACAAATTAAGATAGAGAACTGCTAATCTGCTATAAACAAGAGTGTAACTAAACCCTCATTGATGGACTTGTTAAACTTTAACTAGTCGGGCACAAAGCTTAGCAACACTGATTCCAAAAAAAAATATACCACTTAAACCTCACTTATCAGCATGAGACAAACAACATTGTCTTGCATCCATCACTTCCAATAAAGGACCAGCCCAAGTTCAACTTTTGAGCATATAACGCATACTACTTTCAATGGACATAGACAGTTTCCAATTCCATATTGAGATAAATAAAGTTCTTTCCATGACCTAATATACAGAAAGGGGTACTTTCACCATTCAACGACATCAGATAGAGATCTCTATTTTTCCAAAGACCCTGCTTTTACATTACCAGACGTCAAATTTCAGACTTGGACATAATCCGACAGACAAAAGTCAGTAAACATTAACAGTAGAAAATGACAATAGGAACAATCCACTACAAATGCCTATAAGAAACAACCAAAACAACATATTTGTTGTGAATCCCATTCTACAGGGACCCGGCCGTTGCAGAATAACATACTCCCTCCATCCCATAAAAAACATGCCTACTTTCGTAGACCCCTACAATAGTAGTACTACATATTGCACCTACAGAAAGAATCTTTTTTTCTCAATTCATATTGCAATTACATCAAGAATCTTTGTAACCATACTTCATTCACAAGATAAATAACACACACAAAACACCTGTGAACATTGAGATAGGAGTTTTCCCCATGCATCTCCAGCTTCATTAGATTTCAGCTGCCGCTTCCGCCCGCGATTTGCAGGCATCAAAATCGAATTCCCTTTATCAGTATCTAGATTGGAACCTGCAGCCACCGCTAACAATTACCAACAAAACACAAGTAAATTTTCGAGAATTCACCAAAACCCCTAAACGAGCTAAAATCCCACCACATGCAAAGAACTCTAAGTCATGTAAAAAGAAGGAAAGAAAAGAGAGGAATCATCACCTTCAGCCGCCGCCACGTCATCCGGCTGCTTCCCGCCGCCGCCTCCAGACAGATCAGCCGATCCAGCCGCTGAATCCTTCGCCGGAGCAGCGCCCGCTACTTCCTTTGCCGCCAACGAATCATCCACGGGCGCCTCCGCAGCCTGCATGCACACAGAATTCAAAACCGCCATCAAGCACAGGAAACAATCAAACGGATCACCAAAAATCCCAAAAGGGAAGAAGGGGGAAAAAATTAAAGATTCAACCTTGGATCGCTTGGCGTTGGGCGGAGCAGGTGAGGGATCACTGAGTGCGTGCTTGGCGCCAGAAGAACTTCGCCTCGTCTCCACCATAGCCTCTGATCCAAAAATTCAACGAACACAAACCTCAAAAATGATGAATTTCAATCGAGAATTTATAAAAATCCTCCCTCCACCAAGACAAAAAAATACTAGTACTATATTATGTGCAAGCTAGAGAGAGAAAGGAAAGAAATGAGAGTGAGGGGAGATGAAAAAGTGAATGATTGCGGGAAATGGATTGTATATATATAGGCAATCTTCTTTTGTAATAACGGAGTAGTTAATTCTTTATGCAATTTATGACAGAAAAAGCAAGAAATCGATTATTTTTATGATTATATTAAAAAAATTGTGGGTGTTGAAAGGGCGGGGATTAGGAGAGAACGGTTTTAGTGAATTTAAGGCTCTACAGTGTGTGGTGTGTGTTAATAATGGTTAGGTATTGGGTTAGTGTAGGGTGGCTTGGTTTTAATTTAGAGTCAACAATTACTTGGTAACTCATGAACTTTTAATTAGATTTTAATTTTAATTCAAATGTATTTTATAAAATATATTGAACATAAAGTAACAGTAACATAAATATATATTTCTATATTTTAAAGACGGAAAAAAAATGACGTAACAGGATAATTTTCCTCACCACTTTTAAATTGACACTCTGTCACAGCCGAGTTAAATAACATTTGCCATATTTACGAAGTAATTTTCCGCACAAACTTAAATTTGATACTCGTCACAGCCGAGTTAAATAGTATATGCCATATTTTCTTGTGAGTATAGAAAGTCAACATAAAACGACATTTTCACATGCATGTCACGCCAATTAGAAATGACTGTCACCTAACATCTTCGTTATCGTTAAGTTAACACTGTGATATACTTCCTCCGTTCCATAATAATAGAGTCATTTTGTCATTTTGGTACGTTCAATAGAGTCATTTCCTTTTTTAGTAAAAATCAACACATTTTTCCACACCTATTTTACTCTCTTTTACTTTTTTCTCTATTCATCTCTCTGCCTTTTTCATTTTCCATTTTGTTCTTTCTTTACTTAACTCACCTAACACAATTTTTCTTAATCTCCGTGCCGAAAAGTTTTGCCTCCATTACTATGGAATAGAAGGAATAGAGGGAGTATTTTTTATATGAAGCCAGTGTAGAGTGACACATTCATTTATACGAGGTTGTAGTTACAGTATATTAACTGAATATGGAGTCTATGACAAAATATTGAATACTCCTTCCGTGCCCAAAGAATATGCACTTTGGATTCGATACGGGTTTTAATGCAAAATTGATAAAGTAAGAGAGGGATATAGAGAAAAAATAATTAAAATATTGTTAGTAGGGAATGGGTCTCACCTTATTAGAGATAAAAGAGTTTCTAAAATTGGAATGTGCATATTCTTATGGGACGGACTAAAAAGAAAAGAGTGCATATTCTTATGGGACGGAGGAAATAATATTCAACCATTAAATTTATATATACCTTTTCATTTTAAGTCATTCCTTCACACGTCCAATACTTCAATTTTATTTTCTAGATTTTTATTTATTTTTACTTTTCTTTATAATTTGTAATTCTAAGAATTACAAAATACCCTATTTATCCCAATAAAGATGTCATAAATTTTGAATGTCATGTGATTTTTATGTAAAATTATTTTGTGTATTAAGTAGAAAAAAAAATAGAGATAAAATTATTTCATCTTCGTAGAGATAGACTAAAAAAAGGGAGACATATTTTTTATAAAGTGAAAGTTTAATTTTATATCAAGATTTTTCTTAAATGTGCACAATGTTTGAGCAAAACTTGTGATTTGTAGATCTTTATATATATATAAATAATATCTTCATCATACAATATGAGTTTATAGTTGACTCGACACGAGTATTAAGAAATATAAAAAAAATATTATAAAAAGTTAGTGAAATATGTGTTCCACTTTTATATCCCTCTTCATCCCAAGGTAGTTGAAACAATACTTTTATATCCCTGTAACAAAATATGACTCAACTATCTTGGGATGAAAAAAATATTAATTTTATAATGAGTGTGAGTGCAATGAGTTAGTTACTTATGAGACCTATTTTCATTTAGTAAAAGTGAAAAGAGACTCTTACTAAGAGCATCCACCGTAGGACGGACATCCCAATAGCCTAGCACTAAGACATCCCAAAAACACCTCTTGTCACGTCACTAGGACACCCCACTACACTGTCACGTCACTAGGACACCCCACTACACTGTCACATCATAGCACTAGGACTAGCCGACGCCCTAGCTAATAAAATAAATTGAAATATACGATTAATTCATTTTAATTGTTGGTATTTATCAAATATACAAAAAATGAAGTGCAATGAGTTGTAAATATTGAGTATAAATAAATAAATAAATTAAAAAAAAAAATCGGGACGTCCTATCCGCGCAACAGCAGACAAGAGCACAGATGTCCGGTTTCGGGCGTGGACGAAAGCTCATCCTACTTCGGGACGTTCTACCTGTCGTCCTACCTGACGTCCGCTATTGCTGCAAACACCCCCGCGGACATCCCGCTAGTCCTACTTGACTTCCGCTATTGCGGATGCTCTCGGATGAACCAAAATTCAAAAAGAGAATCTTATTGTGGGACAGAGCAAATATATATCTCATCTATGATTTCCAATAGTTTTTTTGATAAATTCTATGATTTTCAATAGTATGACACGTTTCACTACCTATATAAACTTTGACTATCTATTGTAAAAGATTGCAGTGTCAGTTTGAAAATTTTATTACCAACAATATTTTAAAATACTCACTTCGTCCTAAGACACTTTTATAGTTGAACCACCAACAATAAAGACACTTTTGAAACGTTGGTGGTGTAAAAATACTCGCTTCATCCTAAGAAGTTAGAGCATTTCTTCAATATCTCTAGGTCAATTCTTTTTAATATAAAACATAGGTAAAAGTGTGAATTTTAAAATGCAGATAAAAGTAAAGAAATCAACATTTATAAATAAAAGAAGTTAATCATGTGCTTCTTCGAAAATGATGAGAAGTCGAGCTCTACATAACCGGACATCCGTGTGTGCACTTTTAATGAAAATGCATGCTCGCCTCAAGTGGAAAGTTATGAATACCAATTATGCATGGATTTTTAGTTATGTTGATTGCGTGGACTTAATAATGATCATGGTTTAATTAGTTGGAAACATGTTAATACCTTGTCAATAATCATTGCCCACATATAGCATACTCAACTTCACTCCTAGCCCATATTTAATGTTTCAACTTTAGGCTACTTTAATAAACTTTTTTATTTCCAATTAAATTATTAGGCTTAGCCGATATTGGAAGGAAATGTTAAGGATCCAAAAGAAAATTGGTTTTGATTAATAAGGAAGGCCCACCTTATGAAAATGTAAGTTCAAGATGAAAGGCCATTCTGATTTCAATTCAACCGGGTAGGCTTAAATTTATTGCTCAAAAAAACACACACAACCAGCAAGTATGCTTGACCCAAAACTAACCTGAGCTCCATAAAACTGAAATGAGTTAATTCTCATTATTTATTTTCAACTTTCATTAATTTTCTAAACTTTTAAAAGTTAGTAAAAAAAAATTCAATTATATGTAAAAATTTATTTATTCAATCACTTAAAAGTTATATTCATTATTTTTATACGTGTATGCTTATCATAAAAAAAATTATTTAAAATTTTAAAATGATAATTATTTAGAAAAAAATTATTGATACATAATTCAATCAAAGAAAAAAAAATATAAACCCAACAAAAGTAAAGTTCTAAACCATGTTCTTACGTTTTGAACTTTTTTTTCTATTTAGCTACTATATATATCAACGGTTCTATTTATCATTTATTTACTTTCCATATTTCTAAACTTTTATGACGTTTCCTCGCACTTCAACTTTGTTCATGATCACATTTGAGATGTAGATTGTGTTAACTCGATCTGGATTCAATTCATGATAGTCTTATTGAGTAGAGCCTTCAATTCGATATTGTGCAGTCCCTTGTTTAAAAATTCTTATGCATTATGCATTTTCAATTTTGAAACAATGGCTATGTGTTAAATAGACAAAGTAAGTAAAAGCTAACAAGGTAAAAATAAACATATACTATTGCTGGTAACACAGATAATAAGGCAACAAGATAGACTCAATTAGAGATATTTAAATTCAATCCAAATCTCAAAACAATACATGGAAGCATTGGATGATCATGCAATCGAAACACAAAAATTACTACAATCCATCCAAACAAGACACGAAGACTACTAAGAAACGGTGACGTATCCAACGTTGTTGGAAACATCCGGCTCGGTCTCAGCCCCGAACATTTTGGCGATCCTCTCGACGGGGATCATTGGAAAGTAGCGCGACAGCGCGTAGCCCTTCTCCTCCGCATCCGACACTCCCTGATTGTACTTCTCGGCCCAATGTGCGGCCGTCGGGACCATGATGTGCGCCACTTGAGCGAACAGCGGGAGGTCGTTCAGTGCACGCCAAACAGCCACAGCGTACTGTTCCGCCATGGGCTCGTAGTCAGCATAGAGCGCCTTGGCTGTGGGCCCATACTCTGCACATGCGTTCTTAGCCATGTTTGAAGCCGTATCGGCTAAGCCGTCTCGCTGTACCTCTGATGCCAGCCCCTGGGCCGCGGCCCAAGCTCGGCTTGTGAGCTGCTTTAGTAGAGCCGGCACGTGATGGTCCAACTCAATCAGGGACTCATCCACCTGCACGTCACGTGACAGATCAAACAAATGAACTGAAATGATAATGCTAAAAGATTGCTTCTTCCATCCATTTAAAATAGTTATTTAAATCACCAAGTTTTGTCAAAATCTGGTCTATCCACAAAGTTTGAAATCTACTAATTAAATCACGAAGTTTCAGTTTTTCTAGTTTATCCCATGGGTCGAATTTTAGATGGAATCTTTGTTGACGTGGATGGAGGTTTCAAGATGAATTGAGATTTCAATCACGAAAAAGATGCGTGTATAATTCAAAGTGTAATCACATGATCTTAAAGTTACGATTGATATTTCAAGGTGGATTTCAATGAAAGAGATGCAAAAATTCCACATAAAATTAAACCAATGGGATAAACTAGAAAAATTGAAACTTCGTGATTTAATTAGTGGATTTCAAATTTTGTGAGAAAAACCAAGTCTTGACCAAAGTTAGTGATTTAAATGGCTATTTACATAGGTACATTTTAATCATATACTATTAATTAAAATAATTGAGTATTACTTCAATATAAAAACATTTTAAATATAAAAAATAAAATTTAAATTGGTATTCTAGTAGAAATAGTAGTTGTTTATATTCATATGGCAGAAGGTCCAAAAGTTTGCGATAAAAACAAGATGAGCTTCACCAAATTAAATTGGTATAATAATTAACCTTTTTTGTGCGTGCAAGGACTAGATTTGAAATATTGTAAAACAAAATATATAAACGCATGTAGATCCAGAATTTTCACCAACAAAAATAAAAACACAGATTTATAAGTAAAATTTTCGCGAACATAATTATTTTATGTTCAAAGCTCTACGTTAAAAACAAGACGACCTTCAGCACCTTGTTATAAAGTAAAAAAGTTTAGGCGGATTCAGTTGTATTTTCACAAACACTGGATTCAATTTAAAAGTGAAGATTGTTCCCAAAAGGCAAAATGTGACGTTAAAAACAAGATGAAATAGAGATTGAATAATTAGTAGGAAACCTTGCGATCGATGAAGTTGAGGAGGTCGGAGGGAACATTATGGAATTTCTCGTAGACCGGTCCGATGACGGTTCTGACGGTTCCTTCAACGGTCTGAACTCCGGGCCGCAACGGACCGGAATTCTCCTTGGCATATTCGTAGAGCGTCGAGAAGCATACCACGATGTACACCGCCGCCACTTGCACGAAATCCAGATATTTCAGCTTCTTCTCCTCATTTTCCAAAACCTTCAATTACCAAATCATCGATCCATTAACACATTTCTCCAAATTGAATTAAACAGATAATCAAATAATTAATCACAACATCTAAGAGATCGATAAATTACAAGTTGATCGGAGGGCAGCGGAGTGGCTTCCGATTCCGCCATTGAATTGAGAAAATAAATTAGAAAAAAAAAAGTGAGATTTAAAAGAGCGATTAGCGAGATGGGGGAGTGGAGTGAAGAGGTTGACGATGTTTTCGCAATTTATAAGGAGGGTTTTCTCTTCCGTTTGTGTGGTTAAATGTAAAATGGTGAAATGGAATATAGATTTTTATTTTTATTCTTCTACATTTTTTTAATGGGGTGATGGCACACGTATCAAGGCTGTGTCTGATAAAGGTATGGGCTTTTCCTCATTATTTTGAGGGCCCACTAGCCATGCCTCATATTTTCAAATTATGAATGGCCATATATTTTGTCATCTACTTATGCTACTAAATCTACATTACCCTACTTAATTTGGAGTTGGAAAGTTAAGATGCTAGAATGTGGATGATTTGGATAATTTAAGCCCGTTAACCTATTATTAAATTAGGTTGGGCCAGAGAATACAGCCCACAATCATATTCTCATTAACTCGATATTCTTTTGAGACTAATATAGAAGGAGCCATATCAGATTCTTGGGATTTGGTTTTTTATTTATTTTTAATCGATCATGGTCGAATCAGATTTTATCTGATATATCCGCCTCTGATATTGTCACACACCACTCGAATAGGTTGAGTGGCTCATTGATTGGTGTATTCTAACACACTTTAAGTCATGATTTCTTGTCTTGTCTCTTGACTTTATTCAAATTTTATTAATATTTTAAATTAAGTATAACTAATGAAAGGAAATTACTCATTTAATGAGTCTCAAAGCACGTTAAAAGTTTGTGAGATTTAAAAGAAAATTCAAGTTATTTTATTCACATAAATATACACGTATTTAATTTGATCAAATTAATTGAAATAAATAAATATTTTATTTAACTAACGACAATTTCATACGTGTAAAGGAACTATAAAAAAGAGTAAGGTGATCAACCTTGTAACTAACATATTTTTATAAAAAAGAGTAATCACAAAGAATGAACAATCGACGGTTCACAAAGAACAACAGCCACACTTCTCAAGATCAAATGAAAGAATGAAGAACACATTGTGTAACTCACACACGTAGAGAGAAAATCAGAGAGCGGAAGAGGGAGGAGGGTAAAATCAGAATGTGGTCTCTCATTCAATTTCTGCATAAGGGAAACGAATTGGTCGCGGGAGCACAAGCCGGGGCATTTGCTTTCTTCCACAGTGCAATTTGAAAAATTTAACGCCTTGTCGAAGCCTATGCTATTCTAAGGCGATTAGCGGTGAACGAGGGAGCACCATCCTGGAATTGGAGCAAGGCCAAGTTTGAATTTTGCTAGTTTTCATTGCAAGCGCTATTTTATTCGTATTAATTTGATTGCAGTATAATTTTCTTAATTTACAGAAGTTGAAGATGAGATGAAATTGCCCTTTTTTGATCACTTGAGCTTGTTAATTGAACTATAATTTTGAACACATTCAAGTTATAGATATAAATTTAGGAAAGACTGCTATAATTGAAATTTTGAAATGCATATTATTCTTAGAATATTGATGTAAAATAAAAGTGAAAATAGTTCCGGTATCCAACCCACGCGTGCGAAATTATCAAATTCCACATCTATATATTTATTTGAAACGCAATGAGAAGATTAGAAAAAGAAAGGAAGGTAGAAATTTGTATTATTTATATAGTTGATAAATTATTCAACTGCGACACTGTGTGGCAGCGGTGCAAGAACGCGTGTAGGGATTGGCTCCGCCTCCTTCCTGGCAGTTGTAGTAGGACGCGCCGGGCTCGGAGCAGGTCGTCCTGTCCGCCTGCAGCGCACCATAGCTGATGTATTCCGTGGTTGCTAGCATGCGCCGGTTGCTTTCCGTGTCCATCTCGAACTCGCCGCTGCCCATGCACTCCGCGATCGATCCCCGGCAGGCCGCCCGATTGTCCAACGGGATCCACTCTGGGCCAACGCCGGCATCCGCAGCTCTGAGAAAGATAGCCACCGCCAACAACGCAGCCGGAATGAGGCGCAGGAGAAGCGCAGCGTTCGCCATTTTTACTTTTATAGTTTGTTTTCTTTTCCTTTTGGTTTCTTGTAGTTTTTGGCATGGAAGATGGAGCCTTTTAAAGCCGGAAAATTAGGCAACTTGCTCTACAAACTATTACTCTCTCTATCACTTAGAACAAGTCAATCGCAAGGAGTACAAAATTTAGCAAAAACTCAAGTGACCATGTCCACATAGTAATGCTTGTTTTTCTTTATTAAATTAGGTTTTACATGCAAATATATGATCATCTTTATTTTCTAATTTTTTTGAAAAAATAGTTTGTCGTAAACGATATTAGGTTTCAAGTAATTAATTACATATAGTATTTCTTTATTATGTTGGAGCATGATGAAACTTGAATTCATCAAATGTGAAATTAATTATGACATTCCCACTTGCATTTATTAACATCATGTGACAACATGCTTATACTAGTCCATACCTATAAATATTTGATTAGGTATACGTAGTAAGTTGAATGGTTCAGTGAACGTCAATTTACTAATGGCCACTAAAAACCAATGAAATTTTCAACACCTACCATAAAAATGGACATCACAGTTTTCTTTGTAAAAATGAAAAATCGAAATATGAATCTCAATCGCAACCTTTTATCCCCAACGAAACAAATACTCATCACAACTTCGAATTTGAGTATATGTATATGGTTATATAATGGTCTTCTAGAGCTGTTCCGCAATAACAATTTTGATCAATTTTAGTTTATTAGAAACAAATTAAACCAGTCCATTGATTTGGAATTATATTTTATTAATCTTTTTGTTGATAGCTTCAGCATGTGAACTGAATACGGAGTACTAGAATTAAAATGCTGTTATAGTTAAATTTTAATACTCCTTTGTTCTATAAAGTTTATCTCAGTTTGATCCGATGCAAGTTTTAAGAAATTGTTTGATTTTGTATTAAATGGTGTGGAATAAGGGTCCTAAATTTAGGAATGTATTTAATACCTATTTTTTAAAAAAAATCAATTGGACAAACTTTGTAGGAGAGAATGAAAATAGTAAAAACTTTATGGGACGGAGAAGGGAGTAATCGGTTGTAGCACCAATAACAATTCGGTCAAAATGCTAGCTATATTATGCTCCGTAAGTGATGGTTCCAGGAAATACAATTCTTTAATACAACGAAGAATTATACTAATAAATATAATATTCAAATAATTATTTTTAAAAAAGTACATTACAATTTAACTAACAACATCTTTTATTGTGCGCAGTAGCTAATTCACACGATTATTCATATCTTAAAAAAGATTCAAAATTCTTTAGCAACACAACATCTTAATGTTTGGGAAATGAGACACTAACACTCTATTACTCTCTTAGCTCCATCCAATGTGTTCTTTAGCAACATTGCAACAGTCATCGGCCCGACGCCACCAGGAACCGGAGTAATGCAGCCCGCCGTCCCACATGCTTCCTTAAAATCCACATCCCCAACAAGCCTATAACCAGATTTTTTACTAGAATCATCCACAGCATTGGTTCCCACATCAATTACCGCAGCACCAGGTTTGATCCAACTGCCCTTGATCTGAAAATTGAGTAAAAGCAAAGCCACTATGAGCAAACACTAAACAAATTACAAAGTTAAGTTGTAACATGGCAACTGGTAATAGTACTAATAAATAGGACTCTTGTTACCATAGCAGGTTGTCCTGCAGCAGCGATGATGATGTCAGCATTCCGTATAATGCTCTCTGGTTCTTTGGTACGAGAGTGGACTATAGTGACGGTGGCATCTTCCTTTAGAAGGAGCAAGGAAACTGGCAAACCAACTATGTTACTCCGGCCTACCACAACAGCATTCTTTCCCTTAATAGTAATGCCATGGCGGGTAAGAAGCTCGATGCAACCCTGTTAGGGAGAAAAGCACGCATAAATTAAGAATTTACTCCTTTATATGCTACAAAATGCCAAAACAAAAATTAAAGTTAAAATAAGGGAAAAGCATTACGTAGCATCTAACATAGTGCACTCATATATTACCTTTGGGGTGCAGGGGACAAACAGAGGATCTCTGCCTTTCATTGCTAACTTACCAATGTTGAGAGGATGAAATCCATCTACATCCTTTTCCAGAGATATCTCAGTTAGAATTTTCTCTTCGTTTATATGTTTAGGCAACGGGAGCTGAACAAGTATACCTACAACAACCAAACAGAAATGATTTTAATCTTTGTCTTTCCAACTTTCAAATTTCAGGCCAACAATGTATGCATTGAGAGGATCTTGCTATCTAAGATGAGACTAAGGAAAACCATCCAAATATTATACAATCAAGGCATATGGATTTATGCTAATCAGTATTCACTCAACACACTGATTCCTATATGCAAAAGATTCAACTTTTAAATGAACAAATCATGAAATTTATTTATACTTTAAGAGATTAAAACAACATTGCCGGGTACACTACACCTAAGCTGACACAGCTACAAAATGATTGCACGAACAACAAACAACAAACACATATCTAACTACTAATCCAAACTACAGAAACTACATTTATTTTGCACATTTAGCTTGCCAAGCATGAACATAACATTCAATTCATGGATTTCACAAATCAACTCAGAGGTTTTAACACTAATCCGAACATGCAAATGTGTCAATTTGGTAAATTATCAAATCCATCTCTACAAGTTTCAAAAAGGCATTTCTAGGTACAGTGCTCAATGGAAGCCAATAAACTCAATGTGTTGAGCAAATTTAGTTTACCAACCATGAACATCAGGATTGGCATTCAATTCATGAACTTTGAAAATCAAGTCAGATTCGGAGACATTCTCTGGCAGGTCGATATCAAGCGACTTGATTCCAACTTCTGCACAAGCTTTCCTTTTCATATTCACATAGCTCTGGGAATCCTTCCTTTGGCCAACAATGACAACGGCTAGACCGGGAACCTGAAATCAAAACATACAATCGATAGAGCATTCCGAATTTGTGACATTATCATAGCTAAAAATTAGGCAAATCCGAGAGAGACCTTGCCGTAAGTTTGAGAGAGGCGGCTGACTTCGGCGGCGATCTCCGATCGGATTGTTTGGGCGACAGCTTTGCCGTCGATTATAGTGACCTTTTGATCCGACATGGTTGGGTTGGGGTTGGGGTTGTGGTTGTGGGTAGCTAGCTTCTGCTTAATTGAATTGTGGAGTGTAGTGTGTAGATAAACATCAATGAATTTTAGTAGTACTGCTAATCCATACCCTGCCTTCTGAAAATGGATCTCACTTCGTCTTTTTTCTGTGTGGCCCGAATCATAACCAGGCCCACTACACACCTATGATTACACTGCGCACTTTAATTATTCAAAAATTTACTCTATCTTAACACCTGATAATATCACACAACTTTAAAAAATATTAATTATTTCCCAACTTCAAAACTATTTGTACTATATAATATCATGAATTAAATCGAGGTGCAATTTCGTATCGGTGATGGATTCCAACTTTTTTTCAAAATAATGGAGGAGATGAATTGATATTTAATTGATGATGTAGAAGATGGGCTATTTCTTTAAAAAATCACAACTAATATAGCTTGTATTCTTGCTCTATTTTTCGAATCCATGCACTGATTTTAGGATTTACTCTTCTCATCTCACATATTCCAACTAATCTACTCTTTTAGTTCACGATTTAAAGTCTCACTTTGACTCGGTGCGAGTTTCAAGAAATATGAAAAAAATTGATGAAAAAGTTATGGAAAGTTAGTCTCATTTTTATATATTGATTTTACAATTGAATGGAGTGTAATGAGTTAGTGGAAAGTAAGGTTCACTTACCAAAATAAGAAAAAGCAAATATGAACATTATTTTGTGGACGGATCGAAATGATAAATGTGGATATTATTTCGTGGTGGGAGTAGTATAAAATGATGGAAGTTTTATAAGTTGAAAATGATATCGAACATTCAATCAATAAATAAAAATAAAATATAATAGCAGAGTTTTATGAAACACATATCGAATCCACATAAACATTGAACAAGTCACACAAGCCAAAATTTGCTTAATCTGGGGAAACCATGAGCATACTCATGCATGTTCACCAACTTTTGGGCGTAATTGGAGGTGGGTCTGCCTCGGAAAGTTACAATCACCCCCTGATGAAATCTTTGGAGGCACTATCGTCCTGTTGTGTCGGTAACACGAAGATGCTTTTCGAGTTTGTATGCACTCGTGCCATAGGCCAGTTGTCGTAGTGTCATTGTGCACTTCTGCAACGTAGAGAGTCCGACACAGCCAAATATATCAGGCCGTGTAGGAAGTATTCATCACGAGCAGCAAATACATCAGCAATGCGCATAAACAGCGGTCGCTGGCTCGTTTCATTGCGAATGCTCTAACCCGTGTTTAAAAAAAGTTGAACCACCGTGCATACAACATATTCGTTTTCAATATATAGTGCCATAGTGGGGCCCGGCCCATGCAGTAAAGCTTATGAAGCACGCTGGTACATTTACTAATATAATCAAACTTTGCTGATTCTTATACACATCTCAAATCTCAACCTCACAACACTCGCTTACTCACTCCTCCATTTTATTAATACTTTATTATTACTTCAATCTCCCAACGCGCGCGAATTTGAATTTATTTCTCCCCATTTGAAACACCAAATCTCATCTCATCTCCTCGAATAAAGAGACAGAGTTGATGAGGAATAAGGCACCGAGCGGTAATACCAAGAGGCGGAGGCCGAGCAGAGTCATGGTTAAAGGCACTTTGTCCACTCATTTCATGGTCCAGCTGGATCAGGCCTCCCTCAAGCCCTCACGCTTCCACAACCCCCTTGATTCCAAACCCCAATCCGACTCCATGCCCCTCGATTTCGATGCCGACGACAAAGATTTCATCCTCAGCCAGGATTTCTTCTGGTCAAAATTCATTCTTTTCTCGTCCTTAACTATCTGGGAGTTATCCGTGTAGGTTTTCTGTGGATTGATTTGTTTTTTCTTGCTTGCAGTACCCCTGATTACATCACTCCGGAGATGCCAGCAATTGGAAGCAACCTAGATTGGAGCAAGGTATGATTTTGTTGTTTTTTCTGTGAAATTTTAAGGTGCTGATATCGCAGTGTCAATTTGTGTTGAAGGAAAATATTGAATGTCCCAAATCACCTGAGAAAGTTAAGACCCTTACGAGCAAGCGGCAAAAATTCGGTGAGTGCTCACATTAATTTTTTCATTTTTGGGTGTACTATGCATTGCTTTAAGATTTATTCGTAGAGGGAAATGAAAAAAAAAATGATTTTTCCTGCCAATTAAAGAGGATATACCCTATTGGGGTGTTATGTGAACTGAGACCTAATAATGAGAATCCAGAATATCACAACTGTTATTCAGTTTAAAGATTCTTCAGGAATATTTGCTTATCTCATTGCCTGCTGCAGTAGAGTTTTTATGTAATAGCTCAAGCTATGAACTAATTGATTGTGAACTCAAGTTTGATGGATGTTATTATGAATATAGTGGCAATTTGGGGCTATGTATCATGGATATAGTGGCAATTTGGGGTTATTTATATTGGATGTAGTGACAACTTTGGGGGTATTTATCATGGATATAGTGGCAATTTGGGGTTATTTATCTTGGATATAGTGACAATTTGGGGTTATTTATCTTGGATATAGTGACAACTTTGGGTTTATTTTATTCAGTTTAAACATTCTTTAGGACTATTTCGCTGATCTCATTGTCTTCTGCACTGCACTAGAGGATTTAGGTAAAAGCTCATGCTAGAAACTAACTGATTGTGAACTTTAATTGCCCTTGCTCATTGGAATAGATGTTTCCTTTCCATTATATGAGTATTTTTTCTCCCTTGTCCTTTTTTAGAATGACTTCAGAGCTCAATGATCTGTTTTTATATTTTTCTGATGCTCGATGTGACTGCTGACTGCTGTCCCAGATGTTGATTTAAAAACATCTTTTGGATCACCTGATATTGGTTATCATCCATTTGGAGATCTGGGAAATGATACTTTGAGGACCGATGTGATGAAGACTGGAAGTCCAGTTGAGTTGCAAAGTAGTCGTGGTGGTTACGTTTCACAATCTGCAGTGGCATTAAGGTGCAGAGTTATGCCTCCCCCATGCCTAAAGAATCCATACGTCAAGAATGCTTCAGACTTTGATGTTGATCCTTTTAGCAATCAAAGATCAAAATGTGCAGGTGCAGGCATTGTTATTATGTTGCTTTTATTTGGACAAAGGGAGCATTTTATATTGTTGTGGATGCTAACTTTTATCTTAGAAGGCCAAGTGATTTTATTTCTGAGATTAACAAATTTATATTAGTCCTTTAACACACTGTATTTGTTGCCTCCAGGTTATTTTTCCGCTGGTGTTGGTGGTGATGGCCTTTCACGCTATCGGACAGATTTTCATGAAATTGAGGTTTAGTGACTAACATTGCCTTGCTCTCCACTAACTCTGAAATTCTCTCATGTTTCTCTCATGTTTCTAACTGATATTATTGTCAGAAAATTGGCAGTGGCAACTTCAATCATGTTTTCAAAGTACTGAAGAGGATTGAAGGTTGTATGTATGCAGTGAAACATAGCATGAAACAGTTGCATCAGGAAACAGAAAGGTACAATATTAACAATTCATCCTACTTGTGTTCAGCGCACTTTCACGTGCAGCACACTTATTATTAATACTTTTTTTGCAGGCGGAAGGCTTTGATGGAAGTTCAAGCTTTGGCAGCTTTAGGTTTGCTGCACAAATGCATTCCAAACACCTACCAAATTAGAGGTTCTCGAACTAATATATGAATCATATTTCTTTCAGGGTATCATGAGAATGTAGTTGGATACTACTCTTCTTGGTTTGAAAACGAGCATCTTTACATCCAGTTGGAGTTGTGTGATCACAGCCTTTCTGTCAACACATTACCCAAATTATTGACAGAGGTAGAAGCTTTAGATGCCATGTATCAGGTGACTAATTTTAACTCTTCTGTGTTTCCTAAGCTCTTCTGATTTGCTTCGTTGTGAGGTGGTGAAGTGATTTGAAGGTTCAAATGTATATATAGAGTGTATGAACATCCATCTTAATCACTACTCCTTGCTATGACTTTTATATGTGGAGATTTGTGGTCATTTGGTTCTTTACATTTCGCAGATTGCAAAAGCACTGCAGTTTATACACAGTCGAGGCATAGCTCACTTAGATGTAAAGCCAGATAATATTTATGTAAAAGAGGGAGTTTATAAACTTGGTGATTTTGGTTGTGCAACTACGATTGATAAAAGCTTGCCAGTTGAAGAGGGGGATGCACGCTATATGCCCCAAGAAATCCTCAACGAGGACTATGATAATCTAGACAAAGTTGATATATTCTCCTTAGGAGCTTCCATCTATGAAATCGTGAAGGGGTCGCCCTTGCCCGAATCAGGTCCCCACTTTCTCCATCTTAGGAAAGGAAAGCTGCCTCTTCTTCCAGGCCACTCAATACAGTTCCAGAATTTAATCAAGGTACATTAACTTCTGATTATATTGAAGCTTCCTGCTTCAAATTGATTGGGACTTCCCCTTCTCTTGGTCTATCATTTTATGATTAACAGCTAACATATAATTCTAGTATGCCTCAATCATGCGGGCAAATCATCACCTTATTTTATCCTCGTTTTAATTTTGGTGTGTGAAATCTTTATAGAACAGATGCTCTTGGTTTTTAGCAAACTAAATCATGTAGAAAGCTAGCTTAACATTGTGTTGCAGTGAGGATCCATGCCTTATTCTTTCTCGCTTTCTGAATGTGCTCTTTTTGACGGGTTGTTTGTCTTGATTTTGAACTTGAATTCAAACCTATGAGAATTGAGAAGCTACTGTGCAGATATAGAAGCTGTAAATGCTCCAATTTTAACAAGTTGTTTTATTGCACATTTTTTGGCTTAATACTCAGGCCATGATGGATGCTGATCCTGCTCGGAGACCATCTGCTAGAGAGGTAGTTCAAAATCCAATATTTGGGAGGCTTCAAAACAACAGAAAAAACTTCTGAATCGAATGCATCCAATCAGTTCTCTTGACAAGATCTGTTGTATTTGTATATTTTGGCCATGGTTGAAGGGAGTATGAGAAATGGAGTCGAGGGAAGGAAATGCTGCACATTATTGACTCCATTTCGGAGCACCAGATTTTCCAATGTGACGGTGCTCTGTGGAGGAATATATAGACGAAGGGCACCAGTGCCTCCATGTAGTGCACCAGATTATTTCCAATGTGATGGTGTTTGTTTTTTGCATAAACTGAGAAAATGTAAAAAACAGACTTCTTTTGTGATCATATTCAGTGTGAATTGGCGTTCATATTCTAAGGTTTTCTCCCTGTGTCTCTGCTGTAGACTTACATCTCTTGTAATATGTGAAACAGCATTCATTTTGTTTTTTGTAATTATAAGTAATTGTGGAAGGTCCGAAGATGCTTACTATGTACTCTCTGTGCCTCTTACAACAAAGGCATCCACGTGTTGGTGAGAGAGTGTGTCGCCGTCAAGGCCACGGATGCTGGTGTGTCCTTTACAGGAGAGCGTTTTTGGTTAAAGCCGTTTGGGATGAAGAAAAAAACACAGAAAGATGCATCACTTGATTTGCTTCCACAAATCTCTGGCGATTTTATTGATTGATTTATTTTTGTCGAGTTACGCCATGTCACCTTCATTCCACGCCCTTCTTTGTTGTTTAAGGAGTTGTTACCAATTGAAAATTCATGCACCCTCAATTCAACTTTATAAGAGTTTAAAAAGGCAAGTCATTTCCTCGTCTTTTCCTTAAGTTTACTAGTAGCTTTTACTCACTTGTTTTATGAGAAAACAACTAGCCCACAGGATGGGAACTCCTCATAATATAAGATGGAGGAGCATCACGTGGCATTTCTTGATCAAATTCTGAATGTATAGTAGTTTCCACTAAATAAATAAAACCAATAATTGAACCCAAAAATTGATTGGTGACAAAAATTAGGAAAACAAAATTATTGTGCTTGCTTTCAATAACCTGCACTCGAGAAAAATGAATTTTTTGTTTTGAAAATTAGGGTGGGCCTAGGGATCCTGTAACGTGCATAGCAGTTATGCTGTTTCTCACAAACTAATAAAATAAATCAAAAAAATATAATACTATTATTTTATTAGTTTATGAGGAACAACAAAGGCTAATGTGCTAAAATACACAAAGGATCCCCACCCGAAAATTATCTCCCCATCCGAAAATAACAAGGGCTTTAATAAACTGCGTTATTCATGTTCTATTAGATCTAGTCTCGCTAAAAGCTGATATTTGGTGAAACTAGTTAAGTAAACAATCCAAATTTGAGCTTCATAGCAGTAAAAGCATCCGCAATGGTGAGGCCCTAGCGACCCGACTAGCTCCCGATTCGATAGCGCTGGCCGATCGGCTAGCAGAACCATTACTGTGTCGGCCAAGCGCAAAATCGTAAGCGGATCGAGCGTGGGCTCATGATGTTCAAATCGGCCCGGCTTGAAACGCCTTGATGACTAGCCGCCAAGCTAACCGGAAGCCCGATCGGTAGCGCCGATTTTCAATTTTTTTAAAATCATATATAAACGCGATTTTCGTTTCATTTTTCATTTGCACCACTTGTTTTAACGAGTTTTCTCTCTCTCTAACTTTCTGTTCAAGAGCATCATCGAGCGATGGATCAC
>NC_062966.1:14301642-14478849 GCF_023119035.1 Salvia hispanica
AAGCTGTTGACATTTTGCTATAAGTTGTTGACATTTGATATGCAAGCTATTGACATGTGTTGTATGATCATGGTGTCAAAACTTGGGTCAAATAAAAAATATTAAGAGATAAAATAGTTGTTATTTTTTAATTACAAGAATTGTTTTTGAGTTGTTGACATTATATACAAGTTGTTGACATTTGATATACAAGTTGTTGACATTTTTATATAAGTTGTTGACATTTGATATGGAAGTTGTTGACATAATACCAAAACTTGTTTCAAATAAAAAAATTAAGAAAAAATAGTTGTTCTTTTTTTAAATTATAAGAATTGTATTTGCGTTGTTGACATTTCAATATAAGTTGTTGAACTGATTGACATTTGATATATATTACTTACTACTAAGTTCAAAAGTCAGAATCCACAATAGTAGTCCATGGTTTGTGTTGGAAGTGCAGTTTTTGGGAAGAAGCCTTCAACAACCCAAAATTTGATGAGTTTAAAGGCACATATCTCACAATCTTCCGAGAATGCACCCAGGTAAAGGAAACAACCTTGAAGTCTAGCGGGCAAGTAAATGTAGCTGAGAACCAAGATCTCCATGTAGGAACCCCCCCTCATTGCAGCATCAGCAGTATCTTCTTCAATCCTTTTCTAGAAATCAATCTTTTCTGTCTCCTAATGAGAAGACCACCAACCACAACTAGTGACAGAGGAAGACCTTTCCATTTCTCGACGATCGATCTTCCAATTTCCTTCAAATGAGGAGGGCAATGCAATGTAACATCATCATTATCATTTTTCAGCATATCACCGAAGGTAAGATAATAGAGCAACTGCCAATTGTGCTCCAGCCCGAGCAGCTGCATCTCATGAAGTAAACTAGATTTTTCAAAAATTTTATCAGCGACCTCCCGAGGCCTAGTGGTGAGAAGAATCCGGCTGCCATTCCCCTTATCCGGCAAGGTGTGCGCGATCCGATCCCAAGCATTAGTGTCCCAGACATCATCCACGACGATTAGAAACTTGAGATTGTAAAGCTCCTAATGCAGGCACTGGAACAACGTCTGCTCGTCGCCCTAGGTGGCATAGTGGTCTGATTGGTAGTTTTTACTCTCCATGATTACTAGCAGTTCATGACCTCAACTATAATTCATTTACTACTGTTGAATATCAAATGAACTTAGTAAATTTGTTAAATTTAGTCATGCATCAAAAACATTATTCCGATATTTCATACTGAGAAACATGTTTTTACAGCGGGACGAAATTAATTGATATCAAAATCATAAAAATAAAAAAATAAAAACACTTTGACAAACTTTCAGTAGCCAACTTCATTGAGAACTTTCATCAAACAGTTGGCAGAAAGATGCCACTTACATATGTCAACAGTATACAATATCATGTCAATAGCTATTGTATAAAATGTTAATAATCTTAAAAATTTAAACAAATCCTTAACTGGAAGGAGATGTTTGTTCTCTTCCTTTTTTACCAGCAGCAATATTCAATTCCATCTCTTCCGGTTTTACCATAACTAATCAACAAAAAAAAATCAGCAGAAATCGAATTCATAAGTAAACAAATCCAGATGTGTTTTAACATACTAAAATCGAAGCAATATACTTAAAATTTGAATAAATTTCTTAACCTGTAGAAGTCACTTCAACGATCGCCGATTTGGATGCCTTTTTCCGGCAACAATCGGCGCTTCAGCTCCATCCGATTCGCTTACATTTAGTTCTTCGATCCTCATTTTTGGAAATTATTGATGTAGGAAATTGACTTCGTAGATCTAGGATTAGGAGATGAATAACATTAGTTGATTGATTTTTGAAGATTTGCAGAATTGTATAAGTGATTTTTGAAGATTTACAGAATTGTTTGAGAGAGAAACTTGGGAGAGAAACGTTCGAGAGTTTTAGAGGGGTTTTGAATATAATTTAAACATTTAGAACTGAAATGACAATAATACCCCCTTATTGAAATAAACTACATGTTGTTGACATTTCATAAATATTATGGATGAGTGGCTGAGATTGCATCTCAATTCTCAATTAGGCCCAAAAATCTCAACCTAATAGGACCCTATATATATATATATATATATATATATATATATATGCATGTTAGGGTGCCACCACCCCTTAAAATAACATTATACCACCATTCCTAGTCAATCATTTGTACACGTGGACGAATAATAAGCTGTCACGTGGCAAAAAATATTAAAAAAAAATCTGAAAAAGACGGCCAGCAATTTGTTGGTCTTTATCCATCAATTTTTCTTGTCTAGCAATATCCGACACACTATACAACAATCTATAGATTGTTGTGTATTGTAATATTGCTGTGTATCGTTTATAATATTGCTGTATAAGTGGTGTCACAGTGTCATTTTAAGAGGGGTTGTCATATCCACCACCCCTTAAAATAACACAATACCACCATTCCTAGCTAATCATTTGTACATGTGGAAGAATAATAAGCTGCCACGTGGCAAAAATTTTAAAAAATCTGAAAAAGACGGCCAACAATTTGCTGGTCTTTATACATCAATTTTTCTTGTCCAGCAATATCCGACACACTATACAACAATCTATAGATTGTTGTGTAGTGTTTGTAATATTGTTGTGTAGCGTTTATAATATTGTTGTATAAGTGGTGTCACGGTGTCATTTTAAGAGGGGTTCTCATTTTAACACAAACCTATATATATATTCTATTATTTTAATACTATATTTTATATATTCTTTTAATAGGGCAGTGATCAATTGCTAACTAAATTAGCAATCCCAAATTAAGACCATATCTTAGCCATTAGATTAGGAGATCTATTGGTTGAAATAATGCCACATGGATTATATTTTTAATTAATAAAATTATTAAATAAAATTAAAGGGTATTAATGTCAATTCCCTCTCATTAAAATCATCTTAAAACTTTAAATTTACGTAACTCTCTCGATTTAAATTATTTTTTCGCAAAAAATATATCAATTAAAGATAATTTTATAAGGATTCCAACGATATCTCAATTGCATATGTTCCGACGACGTTCGGATGATGAAATTTGATATTTTTTATTTTAGTTTTCGTAAATGTTGATAACCAGATTTTTATCAACAAATACATCATAAAATATCAATATAATGCATATAAAATCTCAATAAAACCATGTAAAAATCTCAATAAATATGTGTTGATGTTTTCTTGTACTAGTGTTGATATTCTTATGGCATATTGTTGATATTTGTAATACATTATGTTGATATAAAAAACACTCACGAAAATTATCATATGATAATATAATGACGATATTACCCTTTTGTTGATATTTTGTCTACTATTTATTAAAATTCGTAAGGTTCAATCTCATCCACTTATTTTAAAATCTAAGGATGTAGATTTGGTTTTAATTTTGGATTGTGATGCTATAAGTAAGAGAAGATGACCCTCTTTTAATATATTTTATATAATATGTATTAAATATATCTTTTATTAATTATATATTTTTTACATATATTTTTTTATTAGTAGTATATATAAAATAAAATATATTACATACATGTATTGATATATTTATTTATTTTTTTTCGATTTTTCGGTTTTTTAAAATTAATTTTGGTTTTCCGGTTTAGTTCGGTTTTTGAAGTTCGGTTTGGATTTTGAACTAAATTCGGTTTTTCGATTTTGGTTCGGTTGGACAAAAAACCGAATCGAAACTCGAATGCTCACCCCTATGTGTATGTGAGGAAAAATTACATCCTTTGGAAATATGGTGTGATAATTACCCATATAATATAATTAAGGCAAAACACATATGGAGAGATCCTTATACTACATTTTATTTTATTAGGTCCTAAAAGAAAAATCACTTAAAGTAAAATGCATTAGTACAGAGACTTATTAAACAAAAATTTGTAAAAGAATTTAATGAAACAAAATGCATTAGTACAAAGATCTGATAAACCAAAAAAAATTTAAAAGGGTATAATGATAGCACACTGATCTCTAGATGTGTTTTGCAATCTCAACTAAACGTCGTTCCCCAGTATAAAATAATACTCCCTCCGTTCCAATAAAGTTGATATAAAATTTTTGGGCACAGAGATTAAGAAATTGTGGTCGAATAGATTAAAAGTAAAATAAAATAGGAGTAATAAGGAGAAAGTAAAGTAGATGATGAAATAAAGTAAGAGTGATGGAACAAAGGAGTACTCCGTATTACCTACCTTTGTTGGGGTGTCAATGATTACGGGCAATTTCGTGATCTCAACTAATTGTCGTTGTTGCTCAGTACAAAAGGTGTATGACGCCCTTTAAGATTTTGACTCAGTTGTGATTCGATATGCACATAAAGGAGGTAACTTGGAGCAGATTTTTGTCACGTTTTGCTTATAGCTATTCTAGAAGAGTCCATATTTAGAGTGCTTTGCTTTTTGGAGTAAGTAGTTAATTGATCCACGATAGCATAAAGATTATTATGGATAATTGTGCTAATTTCAGGCTTGGCCTATTTTCCATTAACAAAAAAAAATTAACCAAAGTTTTGTATATATGCGTCTACGATTATGCCCGCTCTTATAAAAATTAATAGTACTATTATTAGTTTATTACACATTTTCCACATTACTAATTAATTGATATCTACATAAGGAAAGCCCAATATGCGTTGCTATCCTGGAAGCCCATCTAGTTAAGCCCAACAAATGAAAGCTGCATCACAGATCATAAACCCTAGGTCAAAATCGAGTGGATTATAAAACATCATCTTCTGTTCTACATTCCTCCATTTGCTCATCTACTGAAAAAATGGTGACGCTGAAGCTACAGAAGCGGCTGTCCGCCAGCGTGCTCAAGTGCGGCAAGGGCAAGGTCTGGCTTGACCCAAATGAAGTTAACGAGATCTCCATGGCTAACTCTCGTACGCTCTCAAACCACTTTTTGCTTCTAATATGTGCCCCTGCTCTTTGTAGATTGTGTATTTCTTGCTATAGATCGATGCTATATGTTTCTGTTGGCGATTTTTGTAATTTAGATTTGATTTTCATAGCTGTAGGGGTTTCATTCGGTTAGGACTGTTTTGGATGGAAACGAGCTATTAATCTAAGAAGCTTTTATTGTTTATAGCAATGAAATTTCAAATTAAAAGAAATTATGTTGCTGCTGCAACAAATTTGGATTGATGATGATTAGTTTAAATTTATTAGTCTATAGGAGTAATATAATTATATTACCCTTTTGATGTCTTTTAATTGTACCCCGTATTTTAGTAGAGTCTTGTTTGTGGATGCGATTATGGAAATGCTATAGCATGTTCGAATTAGGAAAACAAATTAGGGAATGCTCTACTGCTGCGTCTAGGTGCCCCGCCACATGATATTTGTTGTCTATATTATATGACTAGATATCATCAGAAGCATATTTTATGAAAATAGCCGTTTTAAGTTTTATCTACTGCTGTAATATACTTTCAAGTCATCTGTTTTTTTGCACATATTCCTAGCCTCAAAAATGAATTTCTATGTTGATGATATTAATGCTTTGTTTAACAGTTGATGTTCTCCCTTTCTTATTTAGGACAAAACATTAGAAAACTAGTCAAGGATGGTTTCATTATCAGGAAGCCTACCAAGATTCATTCACGATCCCGTGCTCGTAGAATGAAGGAGGCCAAGAGGAAGGGTCGTCACTCTGGATATGGTACTACAGTCAATGACTTTGTGTCTATTTTAGTGCTTGTGTTCAACTTTTTGATTCAGATTACCATGCGGTTGATTAAGGATCTGGTGCTTTGCTTGACTTATCTTTGTTAACTCGTCATATTAAAAATTAAAAAGTTTTCCTTTTTATTTACAATGTTAATCTGTATTGGCTATAGTGTATGTGAGTTGATTCAATATCTAAGATGGATATCTTAGAATCTATTCGATTGGTTTAGCCCACTTAAACATTATTGTTTAGCTTTGTGTTTTATAATTATTTGTGAATGATAACAGGTAAAAGAAAGGGTACCAGGGAGGCAAGGCTGCCCACTAAAATTCTCTGGATGAGAAGAATGAGAGTTTTGAGACGTTTGCTGAGGAAATATAGGGAGGCTAAGAAGATTGACAAGCATATGTACCATGACATGTACATGAGAGTTAAGGGTAATGTTTTCAAGAACAAGCGTGTTCTCATGGAAAGCATCCACAAGTCTAAGGCTGAGAAGGCTAGAGAAAAGACCTTGTCTGATCAGTTTGAGGCTAAGAGAGCTAAGAACAAGGCTAGCAGGGAAAGAAAGTTTGCAAGAAGAGAGGAACGACTAGCCCAGGTATAACTTGAGTATATTTTTAAATGTATCTGTGTGTTGGTGATGTTTCTAACCCAATTTTCTTATTATTTCTTGTCTGAGTTCAGGGACCAGGGGAGAAAGTAGCACCTCCACCAGCTGCGGCTGCCCCTACACCGGCATCTCAGCCAGCTCAGTAAGTGACTTGTTCATGCTCTCCACTGCAATTGGTTTATTGGCTACGTATTCTATTTTGACTATTTGCAATATTATATGCTATGCAGGGTTACTAAGAAGGCTAAGAAGTGAGATCGCAGATGACTGCCTTTTTGGTGCGAGATGACCTTGTGTGCCATCTTGATGTTTTTGTTAGAGTATTCACAGACTAGTGTTTTTATGATATCCATTTCTCTTGTTATCATAAGTATGCTATTAAATGCAAGGATTATTGATACATAACTTTTATCTTTGGATTATCGTCAGTGTAATTTTACATCTCTGAAAAAGTGTCGTCTTATTGTGTTTTGTGCTTCACTTCAATTAAATTAAAGTACTGTGTGAAGTTACTAAATTTTCCTAATCTACACTACATTAAAGTATTGCTCTTTTTTGGCTGAATTTCATTTAGTTTTGGATTGTCGTTCTAGGGGTCTGAATCTATTGTGCAAGTGCAACACGTTGAATCATGAATCAATTTATTTTCTCAAGAAATAACATATCTATTCTGACTATTCACTGATTCACTCTATCAATAACCGACCTGATTTTTTTACAATAGATTGCACAATCTTTGGGTAGATTTGATTTTGTATATAACGTCATTTCACATTTTGTATACTCCTTGTCTTTTAAAAAGCATGAACTTTTTTTTTTTTTTGTCTGTGTCCCCTGAAGGTGAGAAGGTGAGAGCATTTCCAATGGTCCGGCGATAACATTAGGCGATTTTCCGCCGACCGTTGGGAGTGTTTCGGCGTTTTTTCGGCGTAAATTCTACCGAATTAACGCCAACTTCCGTTTCATCGCCGATTTATCGCCGAATCATCGGCGCCCACTGTAGGCGCGATTCGGCAATTTTTCGGCATTTTTTTTTTCCAAAATAAGGGAGAAACCATTGGAGCAGTTGGCTAAAAATTGGGGATAAATTTTGGTGCTGATGTGGCAGGAGTTAGGGAGAAATAAGGAAGTTTTTAGGGAGAGCATTGAGAATGTTCTAAGAACTTTTTAATTTTGATAATTTTTTTCTCATTAATAAGGGAGACTCATTCTTTATAACAATACTTTAAAATCTTTTTCTTTGTATATAACATTAGTCCATACTGAATCAAATGTTCATACTTTTCAGAGAGGATGAGAGTATTAACTAAAATCTAGCTAAACCAAGATTGCGTATGAACATTCTTCCCCCTCCTTCAATTAGTCAAGCGTGAAAATGACAATTTTTAAGAATAAACGAACAATTTTTAAGTAATTTGTATAATCAATGATACTAATAATTAAATTATGTACTCTTGTATAAAATAAAATTAATAATTCTAAACATGAATTGAAACGATGGTAGAGTTCACAAATAATCTCAAAACTATTTGTATTTGTTGTCTCCAAACATGTAGTAAGTAATAAAATATTACAGAAGCGAGTTAAAGAATTGTATTACTAGTAGGTAGATTTATAGCGATATGGAGTCTATATAAACTTCAATAATTCAAACTATTTGTTTCACTGTATTCTTCAGCTTTAGATAAAGTCTGAATCTTCCGGCTCGTTTTAGACAGCTTTTTACCTAAATGTAATTGTGTCATATGAAAAAGATATATTAGTGCTTATAAAAGAGTTACAGGGACATATAATTCACAGGAAAAATAATGAAAAATTTAATAAATTTAAATCATACACATCATTGTTGAAAGCAAAATATCAACCAAACCAAAAAAACAAAAAAATCTTCCAATCCAAGCAACTAAAATTATTGCTGTGTTGGCCTATGTATGAGAAGGAAAAAAATGAAAAAATTGATAAAAAAAAAAAAACGGAAACTCTACACATTCTCCGCTCCAACTCAATGTAAAAAAACCCCAAAAACTCAAAAAAACTTCTATTTTCTACTGCCTGTTTTCCGCTTCGTTTCAGTAGTAGCCTGCCTTCCCATCCGCAGGGGTGTCTGTCCATGTCCACCTTCATTAACAGATTTCCGCAATGGCGACTGCCCCAGTCTCGGAATCATGCTCCTGATGCACGTAAAAGTTATAAATTTATGAAAAGATTATTAAGTAGATAAAATAACATTAACTTGAAATTTAATGCATATCTAGTGAGGAAAGTGGACTGTAAAATAAGGAGTATTTAGGCAATGCCTGCATGCTACTGTACCTGAATTCTTGGCTTTTGGTGTGTTTGTGATTAGGCTTATGCTCATTTGGACTCCCACCATTTCCAAAGCTGCCAAGCTTGGAATGGTTAATCTGCCACAACAAATCTGGCTCGGATGAGTCGCTGGTCCCGGCATCATGCTCGTCCACGTCGTCATTTGCACATGCATCAAACTGGCTGTTTGTTTGAAATAGGCCAAATGACTTGTCAGGGTAGAATTTTGATGAATCAGGCAGGTATTTCTGATAAATGGCATCGGATGCGTTGCCGTTGCTCGGATCCCAACTAGTCATGAGATTGTCTACTCCACAAAAAGGATCTTGCTTGTTCACCATGAGCTTGTCCACCCACTCACCAGAGCAGAACTCTCTGTCATCATCTACATTGCATAGGCCGGGGCTGCTTGAAGGCGGCCAGCTAGGCGAATTCCCAAGTAGCTCGTCTAGATCCAAGCTCTGTCGTTTTTGCCGCGATCCTCTGCGGTGAACCTGTGGATTTGGTGAAGATCAAACATACGCTTTAAGGTTTGCATCTGGATTTTGCATAGCAATGTTGCTTAGATGGTATTACTTCAAATACCTCTGTGTTGGCTACACCTTCCATTGATTTCCGGAGCCCTTGTGGTGACGGCAGGCTCAAATCTCTAGTGTTTAAAGTAGGTTGATAAGGAGATTGCTGCATGCCACCACCAGATGTCTTTTGCTGCAAGGCGGCCTTCAAACTGACGATCTATCACACAAACGAGAGCAAATTGAGCATGCATACAAATCAAAGGTCAAACTATATTGATATATTGTTAGAAGTAAATAGATGAAAGACCTGTTCCTTGAGTTCCTTCACATCTGCTGGATCCTTGTTCACTCGTGCAGCGCCAAGTTCAACAGAAGCAACACGCTCAGCAAATTTAAGCGTGCTGATGGTCTCTCCAACGGCATCAGGCTCTGGACTTATGTGGACAAACATCAGTGTTTTGGCTTGCCCTCCTGAGAAAGAAGATATGTGGAATCAAATCATGCAGAGAATGGAGACAACAGGTTACTTCTGCAGCTGTGTTAGTCTTACCGAGTGAGTCTTGGAGCAGTTGAGTGAGTTTGCTATTTCTGTAGGGGACATGTGTGCTCTTTTGGGCAAGGGAGGAGATCACATCACCTAATGCAGAAAGTGATTTGTTAATATGCTGAGCCTCTTTGAGTCTGTCTCCGGTTACTTCTGATTTATCAACTCTCTCACTCCCAGCTAGATCGACTAGATGCATACAACCTCGGAGGAAGCTACCGGTAGTCAAGTCTCTTCCTTGGACGTGAACTGTTAAACAACTGCAGCGAAAGGATATAGTAGTTAGGTGACACAAGACTTTGTGAGAGTAACTCGAGCTCTGATTGCTTGCCTGTGTGAACGACTACTACGGTCATTGAGTGCTGTTGCACCCACGGCTCGGTTCCTGTGTCCAAGATTCATTAGATCGATAATGTCAGATGTTGAGGCGACGCGAACCAAACTTGCATCTGGTACGCTAAGTCCTGTCTGGGAACTGTTTCGGATTTCTAATGTACACTCTTCGTAAAGGAATCCAAACAGCGTAAATGCAACCATAAATTGATTATTATGATTAAAAGTTAAGCAACATTGAAAAAGGATATCTTCTGTTTAAACCATCTGAATTAAGTAGATCTCTGACTTGTTCATTGTAAATCTCTATCATTTGAACGGAGACTTCATAGTAGAAAGTGTCCTTTCTTTTCTCGGCAAGCATGAACAGATCACGTAAAGCTCTGTAGTTCACTCCCTGACTATCCTCTGTGAGATCCCTCGGTCCAGTCTGGATAAAAGAAAGAAGTTAACATGAATGCTTGATTCATCTTCCAATAGAAACAGGTAAGTTCCAGTTGTATCCTACCATGGTGAAAGTCTTTCCTGAACCAGTTTGGCCATAAGCAAAAATGCAGACGTTGTAACCATCAAGGACCGATCTTATTAGTGGCTGGGTGTCTGAAAATACCTCCTCTACAAAAAGGTAAAAATAAAACCACAGAATTTTTTTTACAGTTATCAACTAGTAAGAAAATGAAGAAAACAAGTTACTGTATTGATTTGATGAAGGCTAACCTTGAGTTGCAGAAGGTCCAAATACTTTGTTAAAGTTGAAAGATTTGCGCCCTTTCCCATTCTTTGCTAGAGTGTTTATGCATATGGTTCCTTCTTCAATATGATCAATGGTATTCAAATGATCATATTGTCCGTGCAAGAATGGCCTGACTCGGCAATAAACCCTAATGCTTCCTGGTCAATATAAACTACCAAAAATTAATTTACCGTGAAGGAAGTAGGATGAAATGGAAACATATACAATGATCAAATTTTACCCTTTAGATCCTGCACTTGATTATAAAGCTTCCGGTTTTCCTCAAGAACTCTATGATAACTAGAAGCAGCATGAGCTAGTCCATGAATATGGAGGCCTGTTGAGAGTAGAGATATGTTAACATGGCACTAATAAGCAATAATATAGTCTACTTAAATACAAGCAAACAAAGAACTGAAAATTTTCAAATTCTTACCAAGATTGTGAAGTTCTTCATGGAATTTCATTTGCATGGATTGCATGCCTGCTTTTGTAGTTGAAAGAGTTTGCTTGAGCACCTAGACCAGGTTAGTCAAAGATGAGCATTTTTCAGCATACATAAAAATGGAGAGAGTGCATCGATTTTCATATTTCTTACGGTAATGTCCTTATGTTGCTGATTAACAATCAAGTGCTGGTTCATTAATCTACGTTCTGATTCTTCATCGACCTTGTTCTTCTGTAACATGTCGTTTTTCTTCAGTATTGCAGCTGGTTTCTTCTGTTCGGCCTTCTTTCATGAAAGAGGAAAAAAGTACAATTTTACCAATAACTGACGAATTATAAACACTCGGTCATTTTAACAGACTTACCTTCACATGGGACGAAGAGAGATTCACAGAGGATTTGTTGCCATGAGAAACGGTCGAGTCCCTAAAGCAAGCTTTCTTCTGTAAAATGATGAAACACAATGAATGAGAAAATCCAAACATATTTCTATAGCGTTTTGAAATAACAGTTCACAAATGATCAAAAGGTATGCATAAGCAACAAAGAAAACAAACTATACCGGTTCAATTTGGCTTCCAATGCGACTCTCAAATTCCTCCACAACCCTACATAATACAGACTCAACAAGCTGCAAAACACCAGAAGCTACCAGTTTAGGTATCAACAATATTATATTTCAAGCTTTCTAAGTTGAGAAATTTAAGCTGCACACATAGCAAGTGTCCCCGCGTAAACTCACAATGTCACATCTCAAGTATACATAGTCAACTTTCTACTACAATTTTAATTAGCGGAGAGTGGTTTAAAGGCTACATACTTTCCAAGTGTTTCTAGAGAAATTTACATCTAACACTTTTCACTTACATTTGGCACTTCCTCAGGCTTCTTGTCCAATAAAACTGACCGAACAAGCATACTCAAGGATGAACTAGACTGCCAAAACAGAGAATATAGATAACATGAATGTCAGACACATGTGCTAAAGTAGACTCAGTGTCAACTTTGAACCAAGAGCTTCCTACTCACAGTTCTGTTAGAATCTTGCTCATTGCATGCGCCATTCAGAGATTTCTCATTCATAGACGAGCTCCTTGATATGGAACCTGTGAAAGGCTCAGAGTTTTTTCGTGCAAATTGCTTCCCTGATGTACTTGTTCTAAGATTTCCACCAAATTTCCAAACCCCATTCCCTCCCGTCTGTTTCCATTCGCTGTAGGATTTAAGTGCCAGAACACAATTCACCACCCTCGAAGATTTTCCTCCCTAACGAACAGTTGATGATCATCTATCCACCATTTGTTTCAAGACTAGCAAATATAAAAAAAAAAAACAAAAAAATTATTAATTTTTATTATGAATACCTGCTCCAAATCAGAAGCCTCAAAAGTAGGCATTCCCATCTCTTCCACGGCAACCAGAAAGTTCCTCACATTCTCAAAGTACTGAAATGCAGATAGCGCAGCGCCATCAGGGACAAGCACCGGATCAGATGGACTTTCGACTACCTGAAAATGCATCGATAAGCACATAGACCTGAAATCTCAAAATAATATGAACACAATTACTCAATTAACGAACCTTTTGCACAGCTCCAGCTTGAACTTTATTGAGTATATTGCAGAGAATTATTCCACTTCTTAATCCAAGCCTGAACTCTTCCTCAGAAGGCTCGGCTGGCAGATCTTTTGCCGCCACTACTCCGATCAGTTTCCTCATCCACGCCGCAGCTTCATATCTTCTTATCGCTGCATTTACGGACTTGTTATTCCCCAAAACTATGCATCACACCACCAAAATCCAGAGATATGGTATTGGGGAAATAGAATTCCTCAATTAACTATCCAAATTCGAACCAAAATACTATCAATCTCAATTCTACAGCTCAAAATATGTTTTGCATAAAAAAGTCACGTGTACTCTACCAAGCCAAACCAACAACCGCAACTGTATCATCAAAAATGCAGAAATCCTAACACAAGAAATCAAGCACCCACTCCTTTTCGAAAATCATAACTTAAATTTCGACACAACTCAAAAATCAAGTGATCATTCTTCACGTATTGAAATATCGACAGTCAGAATCCTAACATCATCAAACCAAAAAAAAAAAAAAGCTGAGCGGCGGTTGGAGTCCATTTTAAGCATAAAAATAACCAAAATGCGAGCAAAATCCCCCCAAATTTTACCGTCTTCTTCAGCGCGGCGAGCATCCAAATCGAGGCCACGCGATCGGCTGCCGTGCTGCTGCAGCACATCCTCGACGACCGACGCCACGGAAAACGGCAATGCGCCTTCAATCGCCGCCATTCCGAATGAAGTTTTCAGGCAATATCTCCAATTGTCAATCGCAAAACAGAATCATCCAACAATAATTATCAAATAATTTATTATTGTTTGTAATATAAGAAGACAGGAAGATGAGCGATGAGAGCTCCAACGTCAGTTCAGGTACATCATACACTCTTATCATATATAGAAAGAAATAGAATAGTTAGCTTTTGTTCTCATTCTACAACACTACAGTTAAGCATTGGCGATGCTACTACGCCTTTTTCCCCTTCTCTCTCTCTCTCTCTCACTCTGAACTGGAAAAGCTTGTTCATCGCTTTATAGTTGGAGTTGTGACGCTGTGAGTATGAGTGTCTGCCACTTTTCAATTTATATAATTGCTTAAAGGCCCCCCAATCCCAAACCCATTTCCCGACCCTCCCAACCGCTAGCCTCGGCTTTTTCACAAACCTATATTTCAAGCCGTATATTAATTAGTACTTATAAAATGTTTAGATTAGTGTGTGACATTTTTCATGTAATATTTCCTTATGTGTTTATTTCGATTATAAGTAGTAGTACTATCACATGTTTGCTACATGCTATATAGTAGTAGTATTTTGATTCGGCACTTCATTAAATTCGTACACCTGCATTTTGTGATTGTTATATTATATAGTGAATTCATTGTGTGTGGAAAAATTTCTCAACTTTTACATAATAATTTGTACCCATTTGATTGATCTATAATACTTTTACATATTACGTCTGGCAGATTATTTGGAATGAAATATCATACTAATGACGATTGACGAGCATAGGAGATAATAAGATAATACTAAATGTAGCATAAAATCTTGTGCAGTTTAAAACCGTAAATCCTTTAGTTCGTAATATACTAATTTGGTATTTTATTGTATTAGTGCATTTAATTTATTTAAGAAGTATAAAAACATGAGAATGTTTGTGACTGAGATATGGGCATATCATATAGTGGAAGAAATCTTTTAGTATTCACTGGGTTGAAGTTGAACATTAAAACCCAAGATTTCGGTTACAAATATTGTGGTTAATTGTTTCCTTTTCGCTTTATTCCAAATAAGAATGAAATTTGTTCGTATCTGTGATTAAAATCCATTTTTTTGTTCGATTTTCTTCTCTTATATTCTAGAAATATCTGCTCACTTTATTATTTTACTTGCATAGTAGTAATAATTGGCGTGTGTAACTTAGATAGTAGAGGCAAAAAATTAAAATAAAATACGGTTGTACTATTCGATTTGCAAGATTATAACTTATGATTAAATATGTAGTGTATCTGGTTCATGAGATTTAATCTCATAACTTAATCTTAGATGGATAATCATATAATAATTAGTTATAACCATATTCTTTCAAATTAATTAATCTACAACTTAATTATAAATGAATAATCATATGATAATTAATCATGACAACTGAACAACACTATAATCTACTAATACTACTCCTTTAGCTCATTCTCCTTCGACATATTTGCTCATCCTTCTCCTCCCATTTTTTGAAATAAATAAATGTCTTATGCCAACCTAAAAGGTGGGTATCATATTATGTTAGATATTCAATGAAACGTCAACATTGGACGTAAAAAAGGTACTTCATCTGTCCCTGAAAATTTATTATTGATTTCTATTCTCATCTGTTTCTAAAAATTTATCACTTTTCACTTTTATCAATTTTTTTTATCGTAGATCTTATATTCCACTAACTTATTCACACTCACATTTACTATAAAACTAATAGTACAATATATAAAAATAGGACCCACTTGCCACTAACTTTTTCAACAAACCTTTTTACTTCTATTACATTTCTTAAATCAGATTAAATGATGATAAATTATTATGGACGGAAGGAATACTTGCAATAAATTGAATATGGTTTTACTTTGGTAACAAATACTCCGTATATATGGAGTATTTGTTAATGAAAGTGTTAAATGTATATCTGTTAAAGTATTTATTAATTTTACCTACACATAGATTGATTTTATAGAGTCACTGAATTATTTGATCGTAACCTAAGTCGTGAAGGCATCATATTATGTGGCGCTTTTTTTGAACAATGAGATAGATTATTAGAATAATTAAAATTAACCATTAGCTATTACGATGGATTGAATTTGTATCTTGTTTGATCATTTCATCATCTTATATTCAATTTTATTGGATAATTGTATATTATAGTATTTATTTACGGGAAACAATTTTTTTTTTTTTACCTTGCAGGGAGAGTTGACCTAATTAAGTGCAACGATTGTCACCATCTAGGTAGGCAATTTGTCATTTTCAGGAAATGTTAGTTGGAAAATGGTTAACTCCAAGATTGAAGTTTTAAAAAAATTAGATTCGACGTCTGTAAATATTTAGTATTTTTTCTTTCCCCAGTTTTATACTAAAACTTTTTGCTTTCTTTGATATTAAGCATATAATGAATTGGCCACATCTGGAAGAGATTGTTTAGAAGTAAGGTGATGATAATTTGATTTTAAAACCTTGTCCCCGGAACAAAAATCTGCATATTATAGGCGACGTTTGGTTTATTTACTACTACTACTATATTTTATTTGAATTTTGAGGGGTGATGCTTGTTTGGGTTTATTGAGGTGGTCGTCGTACACAACAATTTCAAGAAAATTAAACTGAGATAGTTAGTAGTAGTATGGTCTATTCTTTAGGGTAATTTGAATTTCAAAATTAGCCAAGAGTATAAATAATGGATTGGGTTCAACAATTCAACTTGTTATTCAAACACCAACCTTCAGCTTTTTTGAGGTCTCTAATTCTATCTCATTTTTATTGTGTTGACCATGTTATTCAGTTTACCTATATTTTTTAGTTTTATTTTGTCAGAATATAGCAATTTTTGGATTTTAATTTCTTTCAATATTTAGGAAGAATAGTAGAATACCACCAGTGATTAATAATAATAATAATGATGATGACGACGAGGAGGAGTTAGAATATTAATTTTGCATTTATTGTTACTATTATTATTATTATATATTTATATGGCGGAGTTAGAATATTAATTTGGCATAAGGTCGTGAATTTGGATTTCATAAGTAGGGAGTACACTTGTATATGCATAATATCTTAATGTGAAAAAAAGGGAGATTAAACAAAGTGCAATATGCAAACAGGCAATAGCTACTTATCCACCGAACCAAATAATAGTCATAATTTAGTAGTATAATTTTTTTAAAAGTGGATATAACTTAGTTCGGAATTAATGTTGTCATTCACACTATCGAGTCTACAACTAACGTTCGATTTTTAAAATCGGCGGCTCGGTTCCGAACCAGAGAGGTTCGGATATCTCTTAACTAGTGCATGCATTTCCCAAATTTTAATCCTCTTACGTGTCAGTTTTCTAACTGGTGTTTTTCAGCTTATGCAAATAATTTAGTGTAGATACATTTGAGTTTGTAGCCTGACATTCAATATTTCTAATAATTTATTTTTCCAAAGATCTTCCCCAGCAAATCCTAAAAAGATGAAAATAGTTTGCTAGTTCCTACGACAAATATAAGTTGCTAGTACATTAATTGATTATTAATGGTCACCTTGACAATTCGAATAGTACAATGTAACATTAATACTACATAAATGGACTAAATAACACTAAATCGTAAATTATAGTACAAATTTTATGAACAAATCCACTATCATAACTAAAGCCAAATTAGAGTCATATTAGAGTGATTAACCATCTTAAACAATTAATCTTTTTAAATATTATCTTAGATGTCAGGATTGAATTGAATTTCGGAAAGCTAGCAAGTAAAAGTAGAAAATTAGTTATATGTTCAATATTATACAAATTAATTTAGAAGTTCTCGTCTTTCACCAACTAGTACTGGTCAGAACGACTTATTTCGTTTTGGGCATTTCTCTCTCATTTGATAATTCCTAGAGATGGCTTAATCTACATTAAGTTCTACTCAGTTACCTACTCTCTCGTTTCACAATTAACTGATACCAATCTCATATTTCCTCTGTCCGCAGCTAATTGACATTCTTGCTATTTACTCTATTTTTACTAATGGCATGCACATTCCACTAATTTATCTCACTTATATTTTATTTATAAAACCAATATATAAAAATAGGTCTCATATCTCATTAACTTTTTCAATCCACTTTTCACTATAGTATTTCTTAATACTTGAGTCGAGTCTTAGTGTTTTCTGTCGATATTAAGAAAAAATACTCTGGGGTGACGGTCTTAGTGTTTTCTGTCGATATTAAGAAAAAATTAGGCACTTCTGCTGGTCTAGAGTGACTAGATCTATTTATGAGAGTACGTTTCATAAAAATTGTATAGATTTTTTAGATTGCATGCCGAGCTTCATTTTACTCAAGAATGTACACATGTGATCTATTTGCTCACAAGTGGATAACCTAGCACCTTCAGAATTAATGCCCCATGTTGTAAAAAGGGCAAAATGATAAACAAAGGCACAAAGCCACTAATACATGCCATTGTAGCTATTGAGTATTGTCATGATTATTTTTATTTTGGAGAAGGCATTGATATAACTATCTATTAGCTTCATAAAATTTGCAAATGGAGGTTCATTCCCATATTCCCCACTTTTGTGGTCCACCACAACTCATGCAAAATGTTCTTATTGCATTCATCAAAGGTTTATTATATCTATTTTTCATTTTTATCAACCCATGAGAATCCTATGTAAAATACTTATATACTACTTCTAGGTTGGCTTAGAATTGTGGGTATGTAGTTCTTCTATGGGAAAATCTATTGTCTTTTCTCTCTATATTACTCCTATATATATGTGGATGAATTTTACAAATCTCAAAATTAAAAGGCATAGTAGTTTATTTTTAGCTCAATAACAAATACTACTAGTAAGTGGAGTACATATATACTAATATCTATATACCTACTAACCTAGCTTCCAGATTTATACTTTTTCTATAAACAATTAGCCAGATGCTCCTTTTTAAATCTAGAATATCTTAATTAGCATACTAATGAATACCTATATATTCATAACTTGCATTTCTTTTTGTCACACTTTACCCTACAACCACACTACATACTTTTGTGTGAAACTTGTGAATCCAATAAACTGAGTATCAACACTCGGATGAAAATACAAATTGAAATGTATATTACAAAATTTGTGAATATGCTAATACTAGATACTACTCGTAGTGTATATTATGGGTTTCAACTCGTGATATAATTTCACACTATTTTTCGCAATTATATGAAGATTCTATACATGCAAGATAATAAAATCAAAAAAGACTTTCCATGTGGGAAAAACCCATAAATTCCACCCAAACCATGTTTATCATCTATTTCTTGATATATATCCCACATATGTGACAACCACACAAAATTGTTCAAGATTTAAATAACCACCTAAACTAACCCAACTTTTGCTTCCAATAATAAAGTACACATCTTTCTGAAATATCAAAAAGAAGATTAAATAACAAAGAAAATAATCATATCTTTGCTGTTTTTGCTATTTATTTATTTTTCGGTTTCTATTGTTAGGGCAGTAGGGGTCCATATATGAAGCATCCCCATAAAATCATGATAGCAATGGCACTCCTCAAGAACTTTTTCACTTTTACAGCCCATCAAGATATGATGAAGACAAGGTCATTCATTTCTTTATTAGGGGCCGGATAATTAACTTTATTTTTTCATATTTTAATTTTAATGCTAAATCATTGATTATAGATAGTTTTGTTGATAATGATATTATAACCATGTTGTTAATCCCATTTAATATAATTGAATTCATTGCATTCGTGCTGTTTACCACATGTGTGCAATGATGAGTGTTTGGATGAATATGATAAAAAAAAATAGTGCTTTCAATCCATTATTCATCCATGGCACTCACATTCAACATTATAATTTTGTGGTAATACATCTAAAATGATAATCATAAATTCTTAGTTATCGTTGCAAAAGGAAAAGAAACCATGTTCCATGGTTGTCCCTAACCTCAAGTTATAGGTCAAGATTTTACAGAAGTGTTTCTAAGTCAAATGAGCTGTTGTCCCCTTTCTGAATCTTACCTTTAAACTCAATTAGTGTGATTAATTAGGACACATTGATGTGCTACTATAATTTAGAACGAAAGAATCAAAATATCACATAGTAGTATATAAATTAAAAGTCTTTTTAAGTGGGACATAGTCCTCGTAAATATTCTTAAAGTGATTTATGACTTGTCACTAATTCTCTATGTCGTCATGTGTAATACAACTAGATTGACTTTTACATTAGTACTAGGATAATGACAATTAGTGGAACTAAATACTTTGATTAGGTCAAATGGGACCAACAGCCTAGTTTTCTTTTTCTTAAGTCTTTGTTATTCTCTTGGGAAAGCCGAAAGAGTCATTGCCACGGTTGTTAGATGCTCAAGGAATTTCATTTTCAAGAATCCAATATATCCTTGAATAAAGAGAATTAAAGGGATGAAAAAGAAGAAGGGGAAAATGTGTGGTTTTTAAGACATAGTGCCCTGCATAATTCCAACCAAATCACATGCACTTTGGGAAAAAAATTTCAGAGGATTGCTGCATAAGTGATGCCATTCTATGCAACCCATGATTGTATTGTGTATTGCATTGTGTCCAACGAGAGGTTTATATTTATAAAATTTATTTTATAATTTCGAATAGTAATTCTTAATTTGTTAAGAGAATAATTTGGTCTCCAGGATAAAGGTATAGACATGTGTATGAACAAGGTTGATTCGCTCTATCCAGATTATGGTCATTTTAACATTACCAAAATATAATAAAAAATACAAAATTTGTCAAAAACGTCATTTGTTTAGCAATTTTTTCCTCTATTTGAATCAAATAGTATATAATAGTTACTTCATATTGATGTTTCATGCAGATTAAGTTACTTTGAATGAAAGTAAGAAAAGAAATCCAACTAATTTTCTTATAGTTCACTCATTTAATGACAATTGGGACATTTATCTGAAAAATGGCTACTTGGGCTCACTATAGTTTACTAACATACTTTCAAGACTAAGATTGGCAAAGCTATAAATAACTGATGGTGAAAAACAATACTGAATACAATAATTGGACTCTAAGGAATCCAAGCCCACAAATATCCATTGAGGCCATTTGGTAAATGTCACTAAACTTCTATGTATACAGCAAACAGTAACGAAAGAACAGCAAACGTTGTCGTATTGATGTTCTGTACAAGTAATTATCGTCATCATCATCATTCTAAGAAAAAACTGTCTTCTAAGTATAAGAATACAGAAACAATCACTAATGAGGGCTCCTAGGCACAGCATATATAGGACTGCTGCTAAGAAACAATGCGTCTGTTGAAGCAGGCGATGTACCGTGATCATCTCAATGGTTGAGGGTGTTGATCAGGAGGAAACAATGTAACGAGAAATCGGTGAATCATCTCAAAACTGGTAAATGTGATTACAGCAGCTGGGGTCGTCCTCAGCAGGTTGATGGCACAACCCCGGTAGAAACCAGGGATGCCATCATGCTTGAAAACCTTCTTGATGCAGTCGACAACGCCAGAATATTGCTTCTCGGAGTGGTAACCTTGTTCTTGAAGTCTTGAACGGACAACCTGCAGGAGCATGAAGTTACAGTCTGTTCATCCAAGAACACTTTTTTAATTTCTAAATGGGTTGAATCGAGAGCCATAATACACCAACAAGTGTAAGGAATGGTGAAACTGGAAGAGAGTTTCAAAATCGCAGTTTGATAAAATACCAGCAGACAATTGGATGATCACCGCATGGAATAATTTTAACTAAAATACAGTTTTCAGATACTATAATGGAACTTTCATGTTTGACACTTGTGATTTTTGAGTAATGTATATATCACCTAGTCATGACTCATAAATAAATGAACTCAGTTAGCATTACAACAAGTTTTTTCAGAATTATTCTACATTTCATTATCCAATCAGAATATGTTGAACTAAGTTATTTGTATGTGCAGATGTATCTTTTTTCTTGTGTTTTGAGTTTTGGTCATTTGTTATGAATTATTTTGCACAAAGAAATAAGAAAAAGAAAGATTGACATCTTTTCCACAAACCTCATGAGGATATGTCAAGGTCGAAGCAAATATTTTTGAAACAGACGAAGCTAAAGCAACATCACTTGCACTGAGTTTATCAGTCGTTGTGTTACCTACCATCATCAACAAATATTCAAGATGGGATTATTTCAGCGAGGTAATAAAAATGTTATTGGAAAGAATAAGGAATGTGTCATTTTTTCAAGTAAAATATTGGAGCTACATACCTTGTTTAGCTAGATAACTCTTTATCTTTTCATATGTTGGAAACTGAATAGCAACATGACTAATACCAGCCAAAGCTGGCACTAGTCCACTGCATAGCACAAATAACAAAACAGAAAATTAAAAATTGATTCCTCTGGTGTAAAATATTAATCCAACGTAATTTTCCGGCATGCTTCATGAAAGAGTTAACCAACCTATACAATCCACGAATGCCCTCTTCACGTGCAATTCTTTTTAAGGCAGATAATGTACCCCTATATGGCACCACACCTGTTCTCATCCCTTGTGTCTGCATAAAACAGAAAATCATTGTATCACTAAAATAAATAAAAATAAAATTCATCAATGTCTTTCAATAGGTTGTAAGCAAGACTTTGTACATTAAAGTCCACTGGGCAAGTTTCTGAGGCTATACAAATTTGAAATAAAACATTTATTATGTATCAATGCATGTGCTTTACTGTAGATAGTGGAAAGTACAATATTTTATGCTGATGCCAGAGAGATTCAAATCTTTGATGATTTTGAATGTCAACTTGCAATATGTTTATAGTTTGTATGGCAAATGCGCCATCATACCATATCCCCACACCTACAATCAAAGAGGCAAATTTCTCACGTCTCATTCACCAGTTCCAATTGCCCAACCCTCCACCGATATCGTACACAAACTGCTCTCTTAAACGTTTGGTAGTAAAAAAAACAATCTCTTTCATAACTGTTTCTAATATCAGTATCTAACTATATGAGGACACGAAAGAATTAGAATATAAAGATACACAAATACGTATCCAATGAACACAAATGCCCTTATCCTTCATACAAACACCTGCAGCACAACTTCATGGATTTAAGTTTTATATATGCACTTATCATTAATTCGAAAATGGAGTTTCAGTTTACAAACATATTTAAATACTTTAGATTCAGAAAGTAACATATTAGCTTAGCTACACTTTTAGCAGCAATAAAAAGCATAATAATCAAGATTTACCAAAAAGAACATATGCCATAGTGACCAGAAAGAAATACCTGAAACCTTGTTTTGACAACCCAAAGAGGATTTGTCGTGATTGCTGTTGCAGCTCCAGCACCAGAAGCAGCCGCCATACTTGCACCAACAGAGAGCTGCTGATTTACATCTAAAAATTTCAGAAGCATCAATAACACCCATTCAGACTGTTCAAAGAAACAGCTTTCGACAAATATATGTATAGAATGATAAAAGCAGGTAAATAACTGACCATCGGAACCAAGTAAACTCTTTAATTGTTCATAAATAGTGAAATACACCTGTAAGAAAAGTCAATAACAAGTTAATTGTCTCCCTATTTCCATTTACAAAACCAGTAAATTTGCACATTTATAAGCATCAGTTCAGGATAACTGAAACCTCCAACTTACTGCCCAATTTGGAAACATGGCAAGCATCGTAGGGGAGAGTCCTCGGTACATACCACGTAATCCCTCCTTCTGAAATATCTGTTCTAAACTTTGAATTATAACACTACCTGGAAAATTATGAACAAACAACCATCCATCATATGGTACCACACTCCACACACAACAAAATTGGTAATTGCTACAGCATCAGATTAAACCTCTCTCACAAAAATGTAACCACTGATTGAAACAGCCAAAGAGGAAGCACCGGAAAATGAACCTTCTAAATCTCACCTAGCATGCACTAAACTACTAAGTTTAGCCCAAAAAGAAAACTTTTGTTACCTCTGATATTAGAATTTGCAAGCCGGGGAAGCCCATGGACCTGTAACCTAGTCTTGATAACATCTAAAGGGCATACAAAAGTAGCTGCAATCGCACCTGCACCAATCAAGTTGTTCCTCATCAGAATTTGAAAGGGGGAAAAGGAGGTATGAATCTATCCTCCAAATTTGTTTCTAAATTCATTAAAAAATTGAGAATTTGCAGTGATCGATAACTTAATTGAAACATCCAATCGCATTGAGGAAAGAATAAACCACCACGGAATCGATTAAAAACTCGAGAGAAGATATTTACCAGCCGCAGCGCCGGCGCCAGCATTGCAGAGAAGGCCCCTAGGACTAACGCCGTGACTCTGAGCAGCCATCGATAAATTGAGTAGAATCAACCAGCAAAACTAGAGCTAATTCGGAAACAGCAAGTAGAGAGAAGCGATAATTGTCTGCGACGGAGTTGGAGGAGTCCTCTGTGGAGAGGCCGATCACCGCCGAAAACAACCGCAGCATGGCCAACCAACACTAATGAGAATCAATTAAACTCAACCAAATCTCCATAGCTGTTCCGTCTCAGTTATCAAAAATTAAAGACGTTGGGGAGAATTTGTGTCAACAAATCCTAGCTGGTTGTTGAAGGCGATTAAATCGAGAATGCGATAAGATTGAGTGGAGTGAGATGCATAAATTGAACATTTGACTACAATTGTTAACCATAAATATTTAATGCACATTTAAGATTTATTTTGATAAATTCCAAATTCGGACCACAAAATATTTGCATCAATTCAACACGCATTCTTTGCTTTGAAAAGAAATTAATTTTATTGTACTTTGGTATGAGTTTTTGAATTCAGCCTAATGTAGAAATGTACTTATATCATGTGGAATTCAAATCTTACCCAATTAATAAATAGGTTTATTCAATACGACGCTTTGATGAAAAAATTATTTATATTCTAAACTCGAACAATTGTTAGCCACTCATATGGGTGCATTTACGTATGTGACGGACGGTTCGCCGCAATGGGTCCCGCACACTTTTTGGGCATGTGCATTTAAAAATTGAAATTAATGCTATTACAGATCGGTTTATTAATTTTTAATAATTTGTATCTAAATCATAGTGACATAAACACGTTAATAAATTTGTGTGACACGATGGATCCTTGTTCTAGTTTTGGCGTTTCTTGAAAAATTGTTTACTCTCGCCTTGAAAAGAATAGCTGCCGAAAAAATATTAAAGTATGTGTTGCATAAATTGGCCCTAATTCAGTTATTTCTGTTGTCGGATATTGTTGAAGGCTTCAGATTGAATGACGTTATTGGCCCTATTTATAAATTCAGTTATTTCTATTGTCGGAAATTGTTGAAAACTTTTGGTTGAATAAACGTCATTTTTTCGATCAAAGTGAGATGCGTCAAATTGGTGGAATTTTAAAAAACTCAATTATTAAAATTAGAATATAAATCAATGTGAAGTAAATTTACTTATATCAAGAGAAGAAACTAAGACAAGATAAATTTACCCTTTGCAATTCTCTCTTACCAATAAATTTATAATGTTATGAATGACAACTCATTTTACTATTAGTTGAGAAAAAACAATATCACTACCTTATCGAATTTTTCAGGATAGACAATATTAATAGTGGAAGCATATCGAAAATCAATAGTATATCATAATACACGGTATATAGAATATTGATGAACATATCACTTTTATTCCAATATTTATTAATCTTGCGTATTACTATACTACATGGTAGTACTAATTTACATTCATAAGCTATTGTTAAGATAGACTATGCATGGTAACTAGAATAAATGCATACATAAAACACATAAGCCCAAAATAAATATCTTTGTTCAAGTAATAGAGAGCGAATCACAATTTACCTGACAAACGTCTTCGGCTGAGGCCCACATAAATACCAAGCACTAAGAATAAGCCTTTTGACCTTTGCCCTATTCACAAGTAATAATGAGTGGCCTAACAAAAATCATTTAAATTTCGGGTCATATTGCAATATTCATCATGTTTTATTGATAAAAGGAAAATTCCAGCCAAAGTAAAGGGGTATATCTCGTTCCAATGCAACATTATACAAACTACAGAGGAGAAATAAATCAGGTTAATAGATTGTATAAGCTCCCAACTGCTCCTCACCACTCACTGACCCAATTTCTCAACCCTACTATCATTTGGCCTTTTGTCAGGTTAATTGATACATTAAAAAATTTCTGCAGTAGGAAAGTTTTTAATCTCATCAATGGCTCACAATACACAGGCACAAATGATAGTAGGGTTGAGAAATTGATTGTGCTTAGACATGTTGATGAACTACCGCCAGGAACAGCAACTGATGTTTGAAAGTGCCCTTCACTCGAACAAAGCTTCGGGCAGATACAGGTGTTCATAAATCGTCCAAAATGGTCGATAATACTAGTCCCTGTAGAAAATTGCACCGGCTGGCCCTCTCTTTATGCCAGTCTTTCGATGGGATTGGTTGTATTCTGCAATAGGGATGATACTACATAAGGCTTGCTATAGCTGCGAGAATGTCAAATAACAGTAGCAAAACTTGTACTATATGCTAAGCATGATAGTAGTCCAACAAGCAAATGTTAGCGTCTATGTATAACATGTGATACACAATCACGATGAACTTTCTTCTGTGACACCAAGAAAGAATACTGAGGGTTATCTCTACAAAAATATCGCCAAGAATCAAACCTAATCAAGCAATGCCAATATAATGTGTGAGTCTACGATTTCCTACAATGCAGTTTTCACGCCTTTTGCATGAGATTTGTTGTTCATCAATAATCAGTTCAATGCATCAATTTAAACGGTGTTTAGTTGAGCTTATAAACTCCTTTGAACAATTTATAAGCTGTGTAGGACAATAGGAGCTTATATTTTCTCAATGATGAGACAATAACAAAAATGTTATCTCAATCTCTAGGTTGTATAATCAAAGTACATCTTTCTAGTTTATGAAGTCTTTCCAAACAAAAACATCCTATGCAATCTAGCGTAAAGGCAGTAGGACACAAGTCTAATGCACTAATGAACTTTGAACATTGACATTTCAAAAGTGTTGTGAAATATCCAAAAGTCATGTGGTGCATACCTGTCTATGGTAACATCTTTTGAAATGTCCAACAATGTTACTCTGGATTTAGTTGAAGAAGCATCTTTTGTGGTTTGATGTTTGCTAGCACGGCGTGGACTATTGGCGAATGAAAGTAGCTTGGAATCAGTTTCTGCATTAGAGGAAGATCCTACACAGGAAGACTCCTTTATAGACTGCAAATGTTTCTTCTGCAACTCTTTTCTGAACTGAAATAATGCTGAACGAGACCGAGTATTCCAATACTTCTTGATGCACAGTGCGTTTGTCGAGTTAAGGTCACAACACAACAATGTAGTATATAATACTGGCAGTAACCATGTTCAAGTTTAAACTTCAAAAAGTTAAAATAAAATGCATATAGTTCACAATCACAAAACAACCCATTCACCTAAAATGCCTTGAAGGGATATCTTCAATACATCTTCGTGCTGTGTGATTACATGTGAAGCCATGTTCATCCTCACTTTTATCATACAATAAGGACATATCTGTGAAATAAAGAACTCGGTTAAACAAAGTAAACTCAAAGCATTACTGTTTTTAATAATCGGTAGAAAGATCTTATTAGACTATATTTCAACAGCACATCAGGCATTACTCACTAGTAATAGTAAACACATATTTCAATAAATACTTTTCAAGCCAAGTATGATCAAACTAATATTCCTAATAACACCAACACGCGATCAAAATTATTAACCTCTATCCGGTGATCGGCATCAATGTGGCAGCACAATCCAAGAACATCAAAATCCTCAGAGCAAAACGGGCACGCCAACTCTTCCGATTTCTCGTCGCTCTCAAAATTGTTCAGTTCATACTCCCCGTAATCCCCTCCCATCTCCTCATCCTCCTCCTCGTAATCATCTACAATTTTAGAAACGGAACCCCAAACAAAAAGATCGCGGGGTGAAAACATAAGATTTTAAAGAAGTGAAAAGAAAAAGAATGTATTGAACACTAACCGATAGTGTTTCGGGAAAAAGAAGACTTCTCAAAATCCATATACTTGTCAAACCGATCCGCCATTATCAATTAAATTAATTGTTGTTGATGAAACTCTGCAAGACATGAGTGGATTCGACAATCAAAGTGAAGAAGAGGTTGAAAGGAATTCAAATAAGAAATTGATAGGGTTTGAGGTGGGTTTTTCTCCTGCTTCTTCCCTCAAACAGTGATTTTGTGCAGAGAGGGAACAGAAAATGGCAGTTGGATCCGAATAAAATTCGAGTCGGATTTCGGGTCGGAAATTGGACTCATTTTGCACACGGATGAAGTCACGACGCGACACGTCAGCCGCCAAATCAATCCTATGATGAATGGATGGAGGGAGATTAATGTTTACACAGCCATTTAAATTAAATCGGACTATTTCAAATGTGATTTTGATTAATAATTCTAGTTTATATTTTTTTAACATAATACCTGAATATTATTATAGCAAAATCGAATGACTAATTATTTTATTAAGACTGAGTGCATATTGTAAATTATTTTATTTTGACTAAATTGCTATGATGGCTACAATGTAGTTGCGAGCACCGTCGAATGGTCGACGATTAAGCTGGGAGGAGGGAAGTTTGCCGAGCGACCGTATGGGGAAGGAGAGATGCAATGTTGCCCCGCCAGACAGGGGCGGACACACTCATAGAGAGGGTAGGGCTTAAGCCCTTACCCAAAATGATATTTTTATGTTTTTTCTACTTCTATTTTTTTTAAATAAATGAAAAATTGTGTTAAGCCCTTATTAGAGCATCTCCAATGCAGCCGATTTCCAAATCCTCCCGTCCCCCCTTATTCCGCCCACCAATTGGGGGCCCCCGGGGCGTTGGCTAAACCCCAAAACCACCCGGGCCGGGGCCCCCGATCGTTTCCCCCCCCGGGACCTCCCCCCCGGGCCAAAGGCCTTTCCCCCGTGCGGCAGCCCCCCAAGCCGCCCTAAATTTCCCCCTCATGTTGACGCCCCGGCTTGTTAGAAACCCGGGGGATCGTGCCACCTCCAACCCCCCCCGGCCCCCCCGGGCGTTTTTCCATCCTCCGTCCATTTTCCCCGTGGGGTTTGCCACCGGGTCAGCCCGCCAACCCCCCTTTGGCCTTCCCCTCGTCTTCTTTCTTCCCGCGGCCCGGCCCCGAAGGGGAGGCCCGGACTGGAATCGACCCCCATGTCATGAATGAAAAAAGGTCATCCCCGTGAACCGGCTTCTCCCGGGTCGACGTGTGAGGGGGCCCCAAAAAATCCGGAGGGCGATGGCCGGTGTTCCTTCCCGGGGACCCGCCCCCGGATAAATACCCTAAAACTGCTTTCTTTCTGGGATCCGGGGCATACTCCCCCGCCCGTTGCCCCAACCCCCGCCGGCATCCCCCACGGCATCCCCCGGTTTCCCCCCCCGGCGCCCCGGCCATCACCCCTTTTCAGGATTCCGGGGATTTTAAAACCCTCCGGCCCCTCTGCCCCCCTTCCCCCCCATCCGGACCCCAGGTCCGGGGACCCCCGAACCCATTTCCCTTGGATGATTTCGGTTGTGACCCATGCCTGATGCTCTTTAAAAATTTAAGAGAGAAAACTCGTTAAAACAAGGGGTTTCAAATGAAAATGAAACTAAATTCGCGTTTATATAGGTTTTAAAAAATAATAAAAAAAAATTTTTTTTGGGCCCAAAATTGGGGGGCCCGCCACAAGGGCCCGGGCGCTTCGGCAAAGGGGCCCTTTTCCCGAAACTAGCCACCCCCGGAATTTTCCCGGTCCCCCGGGCCGCCTCAATGGTTTAGGAGTTATTGGTCAAAGTGTTTAATTGGAGAGAAAGAAGGTGAATATAGGTGTTAAAGTCGAGAGATGAAGAAAGATGGATATTTTAATAGGAGTGAGAAAAAGTGGTTGAGTGTATTAATTGGAGAGAGAAAGTTAGTAGTAAAAAAAAAGAAAATGTGTCATCTTAGTTGGGACAAACTAAAAAGAAAAACGTGTTATCTTAAGCGGAACGGAAGGAGTATTATTATATTATAAATACTTCTGACAAACTAAAAAGAAAAACGTGTTATCTTAAGCGGGACGGAAGAATTATTATTATATTATAAATACTCCTTTTAAAAAGTTCCGAGTACTTAAACCTTAAAAAGCGTGCCGAGCATTTTAAAGGGCCAAATTGCTAGTAAGTACTACTATCATTTATAAATGTTAAACTAAAAGTGCTGAGTTAAAAAGCCATGTAATCTGCGTAAGCAAATTTAAATTCATAACTTCGAGCATCTTTAACAAGGATCTTTAACAAGGAAGGAAAGGTAAATGAAAAAGGTATATCATCTATTTACCTTCTCAAAAAGTGAAATATATTCTTTTAAAAAGTAACACGTTTCAAAGGAAAAAGGTATATAGAAAAGTAAATGATTTTTAAAAAACAAAATAATACTACAATATGCATTAAAAATTATAAGGTGTAATACCTTTTCAAATATCTTCTTCCTTGGAGAATGATTTTCATGTAAAGAAGACAAATATGGTAGTTATAAGATTTTACCTCTCCATCCTCTCCATTGATGGAGAGGTAAAGATACCTCTTCAAAATGGGAAAAAGTATAATACCTTCTCAAATACCTCTCCCCTTAGAGAATGATTTTTCATGCAAAAAAAAGGTAAATATGGTAGTTATCTAATTTCACCTTTCCATTCACCTCTCCCCTTTGAGATGCTCTTATCTAAACAAATTCTATGGATTTATTTGCAAAGAAACTATCTTCACATAAAATATTACTATTTCAAAATATTTCCCATTAAATTCCACACAAACTCAATTAATAACTTGGACTATTTAGCAGTATTAACGCGTAAGATAAGTTTTTCTCTCTTTATTATTTATTTCTTTTTAGTTCAATATGCAAATACTCCCTCCGTCCGAAAATTTATCACCTATTTCCATTTCCGTTCGTCCCTAAAAATTTGTCACCATTCACTTTTACCATTTTTGGTAGTGGATCCTACATCCACTAACTCACTCACACTCATATTTTATTATAAAACTAATATATAAAAGTAGGATACTCATACCACCAACTTTTTCAACTTACTTTCTATTACATTTCTTAAAACTCGTGCCGGATCAAATGGTGACGAATTATTAAGGACAAAGAGAGTATTTATTTTGTATACTATTCATTGTATTGAGAAATTGAAACTATGCAAAAAAATAAATACAGTTTGTATTGTTAAATATATATAGGATTTTGTGATAAAATGATTTAGTTTTATCTGTTCTATTTGAGTTTAAGATGTTTGGAGTGGTGATATTTTTTTGCTAAACTATGAGTTTGAACCATTTGAGTATAATAGTTTGAATTGTTTTCAGTACTATTTATCTGCATCTATAGCTATCGCATGATAATATTTTTAGTTTATGCATTGATTTAGTTTTATGTATAAATATATTTATGTTTTTTATAGTTGTGATTTTTTGCATAATTATTGTTTTGCATGTATAATATAATAGTATAATATAATATACTCCCTCCGTCCGAGATAATTCATGACACTTTGACCCGGCACGGGTTTTAAGAAATCTAATGGAAAGTGAGTTGAAAAAATTGGTGGGATGTGGGTCCTACTTTTAAAGTATTAGTTTTATAATAAAATGTGAGTAGCAATGAGTTAGTGGAATATGGGGGCCACTACCAAAAATAGTAAAAGTGAAGTGTGACAAATTATGTGGGACGGCCCGAAATGGAATATTGGGTCGAATTATCTGGGACGGAGGGAGTAATAAGTATAATATAATATAATGAAAAAATTTATGCACAGTGGAGCCCTTACTGAAATAAATTTCTGCGTCTGCCTCTGCCGCCAGACATTCACAATGTAGCCTCAATCGAGCAGGGCTGCTGCATTATGGACACACTAATGTATATTCCCTCCGTCCCACTAAAGATGACATACTTTTCTTTTTTATTTGTCCCAACCAAGATGATCAATTACTAAAAATGGAACACTTTTATCTCTACTTTATTCCCTCTCACTTTCTTTATTCTCTCCATTTAACATACAAAATAAAGTTACATAAAATATCTTTCCGTTCAAGGAAGAAGTCATCTTTATTGGACAGAAAGAATACATGTCAATGTGATGATACAGGCATAGCGGGGTTGTGTTGTGAATGCCCATATGTGTATATGTGAAGTGATCGATACATACATTCCTTTATAAGGAGTACTAGTATTCAGATTATGAAAAATTATGTGTGATATTATGCATATGAGTATCGTCCGCAAATGTTATCCCCCCAATTTGCTGCTTCAGTTTAACATTATTGTCTTTGATCCATGATTCTAACCCGAGTTCCAGCCTAGAGTGAGAGTTGTCAACTAGGCTAACCTAGGATCTATATGGCGCGACCTATGGCCAGTCTCATTGGTTAAAGTGGACTGTAATTAAGGTGTTCATTAAACCTAGACCTAGGTTCATCAGAATCTCTCTCAATCTAGGCCCTTGCACCATCCAGCCCAGGTCAAAGAGCAACCCATGCCAAGCCCAAATAAAGCCCACAATTATAAATCCTACATTACAATTAATTTAATTATGTTTATCCTAAATTTTATACGGTATTAGTCATCAATTTCCATGATAATTAAACATGGGCCACAAAATTGGTAATGGGCCCCATAAACATGGATGCTGCTCTCAACTGGAAAATTGGTGGTTCTTAGCTGTAAAGTGTAAAGTCTCATGTATTTCATGGTGCCTGGGTTTATACTGTGTTACTATAAAAGTAATATTAATAAATAAAAATTAATAAAATGAATAGATCGAGGTAAGAAACTCGCATGAAACAAATTGGACATAAGAAGTTAATAAGATTGGAACTCGTTTTCTCACCCACTCCACATTAAGCCCATACAAATATATTTTATGTTTCTGTCCAAGTGGGGCGTCTGCATTCAGTTTTAGTTATGTGCATCATCAAATTGATTGTACAGCACACTCACCTTAATCAGTTCAATCACCAACCCAGTTAATTCAAACATTCAATTTTGAAAGAAATTCATACAACGAACAAATAAGGAGGCAGCCACAATTTGTAACCATCTTAGATAGCGCCAAAAACGGATTAAAAAAGTTCTACCAATTTGTATAAGTTTCAGATCAATAAAATATAGTAGTAGAAGGTATTAACTAGATTCGATAAGCCTATATATTTATTGTAATGCCCACCCTACCTATTTACTCATTATTTAACTCATTCATATGGACTATGGAGTACTATAAGAATAGCCTAAATCCTACGAGGCAGAAGCATTAATTTAAGGCCCCAAACAAAATAGCTAACTCCTCTTAGTAAATTAAAAATACAATAAATGCCAAGCCTAATAGTACTCACTAAGTTCACTTTTTTATAGAATAAAGAATTTAATAGCTGAAAAAGAATTAATTCAATTTTGATTCGATTGATAAATACAACAACTAGGCTTCCCTATTCTTAAAATAAACAAGGATAAATAAGTATGAATTTTATTTAATTGCTCCATTCGATGCCTCCAATAACGGTACTATGCAGCAGACCTAAACAATGACACAATTTTGTTTTATTTTCAGCCTTTGAAATCATTTATCCGAAGACAAGAGCATATTTGGTTTTTGCATTGTTTAGAATCGTTTTCTTCAAAATTGAAATATTTGTCGTAATATTGAGACAAGCTCTACCACCCTTTTTGATTCGGCACGCTAATAAAAGAAATATCTGAGTCAAAAAATCATTTTTTATTTCGAAAACGTGCTATGAGGTTTCCATCCACACGTATTATTTCACATGTTGTTTTAATCCTATTATCGAAATTCATACTCCAAAAAGTGCAGCAAAATAAACTCAATATATCGAATTGAGTTTCTCTTTTTTTATATATGTGTGGTTAAAAATCTCTCAATATGAATCGAAGCCTACCCGAGTTATATATGGGGAACTTAATCTTTCACCCCCTAATTCCTTTTTTTTTTAAACTGACTTTAATTAACTCTTTTAAAACAATACTCCCATCAAGACTATACAAATGGTAACACGGAATATAATAAAATGCTAGTGGAAAACGTATCCCATCAAAGACATAGTAGATCAAGATTGTAGGTTGTTAGTTGTTTTTTGGTAAATACTAGGAAGTATTGTAAAAATAAATAAAAAATATTTAACAAAATTAATTGCACTTTCTTAGTGGACCCATATAAAAGTAAGAAAACAAAACCAATAGACTTCGGTTAAATTAATTGTTTTATGTTGTTAGCACTACACGACATGCCATCCAACTCCCCACAACATCCTGAAACAGTCTAACAATCCTAAAAATACTTTTTCCATTTTCAAATTTGGTCGGTAAAATGTTAGTAATTTAATTTGGAAGTCTCCTATAAATAAGCAATAAAAAAGGTTAGGAAGTGGAGAGAGCAAATATTTCATTTCTCACCAACAACCCATACCATGTGTGCCGCATACCTCTTCTCGCATAATGGCCTACCACTATTTCCCATCTTTTTCTTCTTACCATTTCCAAATACTTCTACAACATCCACTTCTCATAATACACAATCTTTCCCACTATCACCATATTCCTTCCTTTTCTTTTTTTTATTTTATTACATGTCCAAAACAAAATCAATAAAGCTTCTAGAGACCAACTTACAACATACTGTATTTCCAATATAACTACAAGCCCAGATGAAACCAACAAATACTGTGGTTGCAAAACTAGTTTCATGTTGCACAATATACCAAAATAACAACTTATTGTTCCCTTATTCTCCTCTTTTTTTTTCTTTTTTTTTCCACTTTTCATTCATGTTATTTATGTTAGTATCAACGAATCAAGAAAGAAAAAGGCAGCCCCTTTTTACCATGGCCCCTTTATGCTGCTATGTTTAGAAAGGAGAAAGAAGATAAAAAGGAGAGCACCAAACTCAAACTTGCTGTCTCAATTATATTCTTCACAAATGCTTAACATATGCATGGAATGAATATAATTTAATTAGTAAAACTAACATTGGGAAAATAAGTACAGCTACGAAGTAGAGATGGAACAAGAAAACTATAGTGCAAGTAGGCCGACAACATCGAGTCTTCTTCATAATTTATTTGTATTAACATAGCTGTATTTCCTAGGCAATCTCGTAGTAGCTTTTAATCAACTCCAAAACTTCTAAATCTCACCACAGTAAAGTGCAAACATTACTATTAGGAATATAACCCTTCAAATGGAAGAGGAGTAAACACTACTACCAAACAACTGTAACATCGCTAGGAATAAAATCCGAGCAGATAAGTAAAATATACAACAAAGCACAAATCGATCAGACTCAGCACAGTTAATCATCTAACAAAAACACGTTTAAGAAATTAATGGTTGAATTGAAGCCATGATTATAATTGAATAAGGAAATAAAATGGGAAAATGTAGCAAAAGAAGATTAAGAAACGAGAAAAAGATTTTTAAAAAAAAGGTGTCGCTCAAGGAATTTACCGGCGGAGAAAGAGCTCTGTTACAATGGCGGAGGCAACGAAAAAAATTTCTCATGTCGAGTGGCCGTACAGATCGTAGGGAGCCCACAAGGAGTCGAGAGGGCATGGCTGCTTCGAGTCGAGCCGAAGCCACGGCTTACCGCTGCCGCTCCAGTGCAGCAGGCTGACGGGGCCGGGGTGGAGGTCCCTGCAGCTGCCGCGCACGTTGTCGCCGCCCAATCCGTGCTGATTCCACCTGTGCTCGATCGGCGCTACGTGTCCGGCGAACACCAGCAGGAACGGCGGCAGTGAGCCGAGCTCGTAAATGCGGCTCGAGCTCGTCTTCTGCACCTCCATCCACCGCTCTATGCGGCGCGTGTAGCCGAACCGCCTCCACTTCCCCAGATCCATCACCATCACGCCGGTGTTGAAGTAGCACGGGCTGCGGCCGGAGAACACGCCGGAGAAGCGACTATTCGACCAGAAATGCGAGGTGAAGTATTTTGTGAAATTGGCGTGGCAGTATTCCGGCGCGCCGATCGTTTTCCGCCCCAATTTCGTGCTCCAGAGCTTCGAAATGTCGTCGACGACGACGAGATCCGAATCCAGGTAGATCACTCGCGTGACGCATGTTTCCAGCAGATCTGCAAGGTAATTTCGGGCGTAATTGAGCGGCTGTTCGAGCGCTTGCCTGACGGAGCTGGAGATGAGATTCCGCACTCTCTCCGGATCGAAGTAATACACATTGAACTTCAATTCCGGGAACGTGGATCGGACGAGGCTTTGGAAACCGATTTCCGGCACCAGGAAATGGAAAAACACACTCTCCGGGCACTTGGTATGCTGAAGAACCGAATGAACGGCGGCGACGGAGCCGCGCAGATACTCGACGTCGAGAGTGATCGCTACGTGGACAAGCGACGGATCGCAGACGCTATAATTCTCCGCCTTCGGCGAACGGCACTCCCCAGCATTGCGGAAAGCCGGTGCGCGGCGGAAGGAGAATTTGTCGCCGGAATGCGTCGGCGTGGAGAATCTGAGCACCGAATCGGCGTGCGAGGAACGAATCGCCTCCGCCGGCGGGAAGGACTGGAAGGAGGGGGAGAGCACAATCATCACCATCGCCGCCGAAAAGAATCCGGAAAACCTCATTATCCACAGCATTTTGGCTCCGCTCTGGAAGAATCTGTGCTTTCTCCTCTTCGATTTGAAATCGCAGCGGCCGGAGGGAATCGGCGACAGCAGGAACGCTAGAGTTCCTCTGAGGTCCGCCAGAGTGAGGCACACAAGCACAAAAATCCAATCCAAAATCACTCGAATTCTAGGGCACAATCGAATTGCATAGACTCCAAATCAGAATGTGGCTTCACTATCTGCAATTCGTTGACCCCAATTTTTGGTACTCACCGCCCATGGCCAAGAGAAGAGAAGAAGAATCAGCGATTGAGGAGGTTGAAAAAGGAGAGATAAGCGCCGACGTGACGCGCAGTCACTCTCCCTCTCTCCTCCTTTGGGGAAGGTGAAGCAGTAATGCGGAGAGATAGAAACTAAAAGAGATGTATAGAGCGTGAGTCTGTGAATTTTGGGATGGGGTTTTCGCTTTTTGTTTTGGTTTTCTTCAGGCTTTTTTGCTGAGTTTTCCACCATAGGAATAAAAGGCCAAAATCATGGAGCTTTTATTATAATCTCTTAATTATAAATATAGTAATTACATAAACTTATCAAATTAAATTCAGAATCCATTTATTAAAAATGGAGTAACAATGTAACATACTACCAGACACGCCAGCTGTGTATACTCTGTCAAAAATTACAATAATTAATATACTCCTACTTACTAAATTAACACACGCCCAGTCGCCCACATACATCCTATCTGGGCACATGGCCTTTCTAATTTCTAACCCATCAAATATCGTCAACTTTTGTATTTGGATAAAATCGAAATTTTAGAGAAAATGTTGCTATCATACTACATAAATTTAATATCGATAATATTTTATTTTTATTTTTAGTAATCAGATATATCCTAAATTCCTAATGCACTTGAATCTTCATAATATTATGTTGAAATTAAATTTTATTTTTGGCTCAGTATCTTCTTGCACTTAGAATCTTCATAATATGCAGTTAAATTGTAAATTTGCAGCATCAAAATTATATCTCTCAATCCACAAAAATTAATCTTATTTTTATACTTTCATCAGTCCATCAAAATTATCCACCTTTCTTTTCATCTCATATATTCTATCTATTTTTTCTTACTCTCTCTTTTATTTTACTCGTTTTTTTTTTTCTCTTTTTCACTTTATTAATTTTTGGTGGACGGAGGAATTATATATTTATTGATCTGTTTACTAAAAAAGTACACTTTGGGGACATTATGTATTTTAATAGGAAATTGATTTGATAAAAAAAACAAAAGTAGTTGAAGTTGTATTATAAGATAATTAGATGAGTATATATCAGTGTTAATAATGTAACATGTGATAGAAATAGTTTTTACAAATAAAATTGGATTAATTTTGGTGGATTAATTAAATAGTAAAATAAGATTATTTTTTTTAAGGGATAGAGCAAGACGGGAGAGGGATGAAGGGATGATATTCTAACCGCTTGTTTCCATCTCTATATCTATAAAATTTATAGGACAAATCACAATTTGAGTTACTTGTACTATAATATTTAATGTATATGCATCATTTTGTACTCTCTCTATTAAGTGTTTATATATTTTTCCCATTTTGCACTATTGACCACTTGTTCAGTTATCCTTATTTTTTATCTTCATTATAATTTATGTACATCAATATAATCAGAACTCGCAATTTTTTTATCTTCATTATAATTTATGTACATCTATCTAGTAGGAGCACTAATTACATAAAATATAATCAAGGTTTGTGTAAAAAAAAAGATATTTCTTCTTCCTAGATAAAAAATAGATTAACAAATACTATAGTACTTACTTTATTATGGACGGAAGGAGCATTTTGTAATACTATCAACTAAAAAATACTATGCGATTGGCACTCACGTGAAATATTAAAAATTACTAGTTTTATTTAACCTACAATGCGACTTATAAGTTGTAGTTATTTCGCAATGCTCGTTTTTGGACATTTTTCGTAATAATAATATCGATCTTTTGGATTGTTTATAAAATTATCCAAAATGATAGGAGTATTTTTCTTCTTTTGCATATAAAGAAAAAATTATTGATTTTTACCTTAAAATGAAAAAAACATGACACACAGAAAGAAAATGATAAAGTAGAGGACCATTTAATAAAAAATAGGAGTACTATAGAGATTTAACTTTTATAGACGATCAAATGAAAATTTATGTAACATATATTTGAACATGAGAGCATCCGCAATGGTGCTTAGGCCAGCCATTCTCTCCCCTGCCACGTCAGCAATACTAAAAAATCCACCTGCCACATCGGATTTAGGTCAGCCATAGGCCAGCCGCAATAAAAATAATTCAAAATATACTACATTTACGGAATTAAATTTACGACACATATACTGAAAAAATTCATTAATTTTATTTAAATAAAAAAAGTACATTAACTAAAAATCAAAAAAATTACATAATAAAATAAAATCCGGGCTTCCACACACGAGCCACCGCCCCACTCTACTCCTCACTAATTTATTAAAAAAATACATTAACAAATGTTAGTATGCTGTGAATCCTATTTAAAAATTACATAATTAAAAAAAAATCATAATAAAACATTTAAAAAATACATTATATATTTTTTCAAAAAAAAAAATTTTAAAAATAGCGCTGGCCGATCGGCACGCCACAATGGCGGCCAGCGCAACGCGATCGGCTAGCCCACGCCGAAATTTTGGCCGATTTTCCGCTAGCCTACTCCAATGGTTCGGCTAGCCACGTCAATCGGCTAGCCGATGGCTAGCCTACCGTTGCGGATGCTCTGAACTCGTATATGTAGCAAAAGAAGTTATTGATTTAACTAATCTAAGGTCATATTTGTAAAGTAGACATTTAATTTTATAAAACACGTTATAACTTAGCGATTTAAATTCATGATAAATGTGTTTGCAGAGACTTTTTTTCAATTGACTGAATTAATAAAATTCGATGATAGGTTTAGTAGATTATTGATGTATTCTGTTACGAAAATGTTATAAGAGTTACTGACTAACTTATTGATTAATTGAAATGATTCCAATCTTAATTTTATACTCAAGTAAGGGTATCCGCAGCGCAGCTCGCCACCGTCTCGGTCTCGTCCCAGCGAGACGAGACGGCGGCGAGACCGCGTTGCAACACAGAACTCGTCTCGACGAGACGGGACGTCTCGTCGCGTGTCGCGCGCAGAAGAGGCCGGTCTCGAGCTGTCTCGCCACGCGCGCTGGCGAATGGCGTGACGCCCACTCGCCGGCCCGCGAGTGGGCGTCGAATTATGACGTCATAATTTTTTAGTTTTTAAAAAAAATTCGAAATTTCGAAAAAAAATTTTAAAAAAATTTTAACGGTCATTTGACCGTTCCAAACGGTCGAATATTCAATTTATTTATTTATTATTATTCTATAAATATTCCATTCCTCTTTCATTCTCCATTTTACACACAAACACTATACTTATCTATTCTTTTCTCTCCAATTGTTGAAAAAATGTCCGGCGATTGAAACTCCAGCGGCGGCGGCTCTTTTGGAAAAAAGTCACCGAAGTTTACAACGCACGAAGGCCGAAGAAGACCTTTGCCCGCAACATGCTCCGCAGATTGGGACCGATGCGACAAAGATGTTAAAAACTTTTGCGCGATATACAGGGCAGAAGAGGCGAATTACCAAAGCGGAGCCAGTAGAGCTGACATTCTGAGAGCGGCGTTGCGGGTCTTCAAAGACAACATCGGTAAAGATTTCAAGCATGTCGAAGTTTGGTCGCACGTCCACCACCTTGAAAGGTGGGCAGGCGGTGTCGAGTCGGGCTCGGGCTCGAAACGCACGAAGCACACGACGCGTGGCCACTACTCGTCTAGTAATGGCGGCGAAGGCAACACCTCACAAGAGGGCACGCCAACCGATGGTGCAGGGGGGTCTTCCGGTTCACGACGTCGGCCCCAAGGGGCCAAGGCGGCGAAGGCGGCTAGAGCGAGGGGGAGAGGGAGAGGGGCCGCGGCAAATCAAGCCAGGCGGGCTTGAGCTCGGGCTCCAGTTCGAACACCCTAATGTCCATGTACTTGGTCGCCACGATGGCTGACACTTAAAAAATGTCCTCCCCAATTTGAAGCCCATATGGACGGAATTGCGCATATGAAAGCTCAACTTGGTATTCGGGCTCGATCTAACTTGGGTGCACCGTCGACTTCGGGGGATGATTCGCCTGTGGAGTAGTTTTTATAATTTAATTTAGAGTATTTTAATTATATATTTTTAATTGTTTTTAGGATTTTTAATTATGTATTTTTTTATTTTTAGGCCTTTAAATTGTCATTTTTATTTTATTTAATGACGTGTGTTTTTATTAATTGAATTTATTGGAATTAAAAATAAAAAATGAAATTGAATGAATAGTTAAGGGATGAGATGGTTAAGAGATGGAGGGATGCAAGTGTTGTCTCTTAGTTAAGAGATGGGTTGAAAAGTACATTGAGACCCATGAATAGTTAAGGGATGAGATGGTTAAAGAATGAATGCGAGATAGCGTTGTGGATGGCCTTATAGTGCATCCTCGGTTAAACCATTTTCAATAATATACTAAAATCTAAAATATAATAAGAACTAACTCCAAAATCAATCTCATTTTTGGTTTTTGAGTAAAATATAGTAGTCCCTCCGTCCCGCTTAAGATGATACGTTTTCCTTTTTAGTTTGTCCCAACTAAGATGACACATTTCATTTTTTGGTAACTTTCTCTCTCCAATTAATACACTCAACCACTTTTTCTCATTCCTATTAAAATATTCATCTTTCTTTATCTCTCTACTTTAATACTTACACTCACCTTCTCTCTCTTCAATTAAACACTTTAACCAATAACTCCTAAAATCCCGTGCCGGTTAAGCAATGTGTTATCTTAGCCGGGACGGAGGGAGTACCTATTTTAAATTATATTAAGCAAAAATCAAAATTTTTTATAAGAATTATGTAAGTAAAAAATATATAATATAGAGAATATTCTTTTAAATTTGAATTTAGTATAAATAATTAGAATATAAATAAATTTATCATGACAGTTATACTTAAAATATGATTGAGTTTAATGTAAAACTGTAAATAGTTAGTGATGCTTTTTTACTTATAAAAGTAGTTGAGTTATGCTAAATTGTATAGTTGTAAGAGTGATTTACGATTGTTTAGTCCACCTATGTAACATTTCTGCTAAATTGTTGAGATTTATATGTGATTTTGTTTCGTCCACCTACACATTTCCGTAACATTTTTTTAATTTATAGAAAAAGGCTCCGCATGTGGCAAGCAAATGTTTAAGATAAACAGTCCAAAGTCAAATAACAAAAATCAAAACAAAAAATTACATCAATTCGAATTTCGAATAGAATATAAAGAGTCTTACGTTGAATATAATGGTCCCTAGAAGCCAAACGATTCGATATTTGTTTATTCTCTCTACAACGTATCACGAAGAACGTTTCAGATTGTTTGGAAAGTCTATAATCGTTGTAAGCAATTCCACAATTCAATTATATATAGATCAATGTACGCTTACATTTTACTTTCTTCCGTCCCATTAGGGTATACACTTTTTAATTCATGATACTTTTCTCTAATTAGAGGTGTGGCCCATTATCTAGTACTCCACAATTAATCCCATCGTTCCGCAATAAAAGACACATTTTGACAGGTATTAATAAATGTAAATAATGAGTTAGAAAAGTTAGTGAAATATGAGGTCAACTTTTTATATTGGTTTTATAATAGAATGCGAGTGAAGTGAGTTAGTGGAATGTGAGCCCTACTTAATATTTATGGTAAAAATGAAATGTGACTCTTATTGTGAACGAGGGAAATAATAATTTTATTACTTTTTTCTTTCTACGTCTTTCTTATTTTATTAATTGTACATTAAAACCATTACCCGACGAAGAGTGCATACTCTTGTGGGAAGAAGGGAATATGATTTATGTTTCTTATGTGTTGTTATTGATTAATCATCATAGAGATATTCATTCAATTATTCCAAAACAAAGACCATAGCGCAAGGTTGGGAACCATGGACACATACCTGGTATAAATCTTCACACCAAAATGATATTGTTCACTTGATCGATCGATAGCTATGTTGTGGGGAGTTTTGAACACCTACTTCTGTTCCCAACGTAATTTGCCAAAACCTTTGTAAAGTCATTTTTATTTTCATACGTTCCAGATTGTCCAAGATATGATATTAAACATAGAGATCCATACCTTCTTATTAGATTTTTGGAGAGGGTGTCCAATCAAGAAAGGAAACGCGCTATCGGGTCCTTGGGTAGGCACATGGATATGTTTCATCTATCATAACAATGGTGCCACAATTAATTTGAAATTTTGCAGCTGAACATAATATATTCAAGAGACTCGATTTCTAATTACGAAAGATGCATCAATCACCCTCAATTCTTGCTATGCCATATCTAATCAATATGTCCTTGATATATTCCCGTAACAAATACATTTCCATAGTCCTACGGTGATAATATCATCGTGATAACAACTAGTCACAAGATCTAAAAACCAACGGTCTTGATTTAATATTTTTGAATGTCAGTGCATTCATAAAAATATCAACAGAAAATATTTTTGCCACAACACATGTTTAACAGGATATAACTATAGAAGGTTGCAAAATTGGAGGGATTTCAGCCCACTCCTCGCGATTGATATTTCTTGACCAAGTTTTCATAAAGTTTTTTTGGTATTGACAAAAAAAAGAAGACATTATTGGCACAAATGATTCCGAAATACAAGAATCTAAAATCATATGTACCCTAAACCAGAAACCTTGGCTTCAGCATTTGTAGCAAATTCACAAACCACGGCTGCTACTCATCAAAATATCTAGTATGCACGGTACAGAACATTGACTGGCGGTAGGCTGCACCCACCCAACTAGAATCGCACACGTGGCGGATCCAATGCATTTGACATGTCACGAGTGGGTCAGGTGGTGCAGGCGTACGTACGCCAGCCCCAATAGATTCTTGGACCGTACAATAGTGCCAGCCTGGATTCCACCGCATAAATATGAGTGATTCTCTTTATTCTGACTTGGCGGGGGAGGCTAAAATAGATTGGAAAGTTGAATATGTGGCTTTTATTCGGTGCTTCGCGGCTCCATCAAATCAGTACTCCACTACTAATATTACTAGTAATTTATAATGATAATAATATTCTCGCTATTTTAATAAATTATTTCACTTAATAAAAGATGCAGGACTCAAATTTTAAAAGGGGAAATGAAATCAATTAACAAATAATGACGCATTTTGTAAATTTCATATGTATGAACTTAGCTAATAAGATGATACTATAAACTAATGAAATCGGAGTGGTAAGAGCATCATTAATGCCGCGGGCAGATCGCACCTGGGTCCTGGCACGCGGCCTACAGCGTTGGAGGGGAAGGAGTTGCGGCTCAGGTCGCGCCTGAGGACAGGGGAGAGTCCAAGGACCGTACCCGGTTGCATTTCGACCCGGCATTGGAGGCTTCTGGCGCATGGTTGCGGCCCGGCCTAGGGTTATGGGATGTTCGGGCCAGACCCGGAACTCCTATCTAGTTTTTTTAATTGTTTTGGTTTTTTTGCCTATCTATATGCCATTTCTTCAACATTTTTCAACAATTTCTAGCTCTCTATTCTCTTGTTTATTTGGTTTTTTTTTGGGTGGGGGGGATAATTTCTAGGGTAGGTAATTTTTTTTAAACACCCATAACAATGAATTTTTCGTGTTTTAATTGTTCAACGTTTTTTATTTTACGAGTGGAATAAGTTGTAGTAGTTGTGAATAGTGCAGTTTAGTAGTTGGGGCCGGGATGAGCCTACTTAAGAGTTGTGGTCTGTTGCAGAAAATTAGGGGAATGATGACGTGAAGGGGACTTGGAGCTTGGATCCGAGGCGGGTTTAAGGATGCTCTAACTAGGCAAAACCAAATCTAATTTTGTGGCAAACATGTGAAATAATTTGAAAGATTAGAGCCTAAGATATTATCACTACAAAACTTATCTTTTGAATGACAAAACAATTGAGACGAAATTACTATTGTCTTAACTTATTTTAAAAATCACTCCCCTATAATTTAGGACGCAAATGAAAGCGTCTCTAAGTTGATGACAAAAAATATCTTAATCTTTTACTTCTTAGGACGCCTCTATTTGTGGTGTCCTTAATAGCATTAAAAAGTATCCTCACCTTTTTTTATTGTAGTGTATTATGCTTACGTTATGATAAAATGTAAATTACAAACTAAATGAATTTTTATTCTAAATTAAATAGGGTTTTTGGCTTTAAAAACCATAAACTTTGTCCGAATTCCAGTTTTTTCACCAACTTTGAAATTTGTTTTTAAATTCACGAACTTTTGATTCGTTTGGTTCTTCCCAAGGCGGGTCACAGGTGAAACCCGACTGGTCTATGTGTCATTTTCAATCCTATTTGGCAATAAAATCACAAGTGATATCCTATTTGGCAATGCCACATGTCTTATTCAATTTTGCCATATTCACTTTTTCCACCCTTCATCTTTAATGAATACCCATTTCCAATCCTTCATCTTTGACATATTCCCTCTAGGCCTCCCCAAATTTCAGCGCCGCCACCCCCTTCCTCTCCCCTCAACTACTCCGATCTCGACCGCCTTAGCTGCATCATCAGCGGCGCCGTCTACGAAACCAGAAACCCGATGCAAGGCGGCAGAGACAGACGAAGATGGTTTCAAGAAGGAGAAGAGAGATGGAGAGGGGAGATCGGCATTCTCCCCTGAGATGATGGAGTTCTCGACGGAGACGGAGGCGAGTTGCACGGTGCCGAGGTGGCCGGCGAAGATTTGAGTATCGGTGATGAGCTGGTGGAAGCGACACAAGGGCAGCAGCAGTAATGTCGGCAGCGGATCTTCACGAGATGAAATTGAACAGGTGACAGCGTGAATTGAACCGGAGCTAGACGAGAACGGAGACTAGACATAAGATCCCCGGTGAAGATGGGAACGGTGGTGGCTGCATCTGATCGCTCAAGCTACCTTCAATTCGACGGATGCAGCAAAGCTGCACCGCGTCTGTGAGAGAGAATTGAGGCAGAGCTGAGAAAGAGATTTGGCAGCATGAATTGCAGATTGAAGAGCTCTCGGTGAAGGAGTATCTCAAGAATTGTTGATTGCATATCCAGAAATTCATTGATGATTATTTCTTAAATTTTTTGCAGATTGAAAGAGCTCCAGAATAGCAGATTTCTGCTCCAGAAATTTTCTTTGAAGATTACTTATTTAATTTTAAGTTTTAATTCAGAAAATTGTGTTATTTCACGGTCAAAAAATCAGCTTCCAAGTCATGTTTCCAATTGTCCACGTTGTACAATTTTGCACCGGAGATTTGGTATTTGGGTCAAGTTGGAAAATAGCAAACAAATCAAAAGTTCGTGGTTTTAAAAATAAATTTGAAAGTTTATGGGAAAAACCAGAATTCAGGCAAAGTTTATGGTTTTAAAAGCCAAAAATCCAATAAGAAAGGGAGAAAGTCTACTTTAAAAAAAATAAATGGGAAATGTGTTATGGTTTAGTTTGAATGGTTTAATGAAATCACTATTTTTGACCGGATTTGATTTTAAATTAGAAAATACTTTACTTTTTATTTTCTCTCTCCACCTAATACACAAAATAAAATCTCTTAAAATCTCGTGTCATTCTCTAAGTATGTCATTTATTATGGAACGGATGGACTACTGGTATTATAATTTTTAAAATTTGTACTGCTGGTAACATTTAAAAGGATCCAACAAAATACTGTGGCATGATTTTGTTTGCATATTGGCAATTGGCTATGCAATATTTGCAAATATCACGTGATAAGCGATGTCGGTGGACACGCAACCGTCTAAATGCATCGACGAATTTGAAGTGTCTCATTGGTAGTGGTACTACATAAGAATAAAAAAAATTAGTGCTATTATAGGAGTAGTAACTTATCAAATTTGGTGAATAATAAAACTATGCGAAAAGTTCGGTACTTTTTAGCATTTATCCTTATTATAGGTATAGCATTACTTGGAGATTAATCTATTTTTAAGTTGATGAATCTCATCAATATCATGTTTGAATTTTTTATGTCAATGAATCTCTATAAATTTATTTTTATAATAAATTGAATCACAAAAGTTTGCAAATAATTCAAGTATAGATTTCAATTGCCAATTGTTAGCAGAGATTTTTCTTAGCGAGAGCTATTGTGACTCTAAATTGTACGATATATTGTAGCATGTATATAGGACTTTCATTAATAAGACATGATTTACAATGCAGTACGTTTGAAATTAATGTTATTAATGAGTAGGACATAATATGTTACTGAAATCTACTGTATTTACCAAAATCTGACATCTATGTCGTGCAAGGATTCTAAATCTCCATTATGATGACATTTCGAGAAGGTTATTCATCAAAGCAAATAATTCAGTATTTAGATAAATTTTTTTTTACCAAACTGTTGAAATTCATTCCAAATTTGGAGGCAATTCAAGTACCAATGAATAAAATAAAGTAATTCATTCCAAGTTTTGTAGTATTACCAAACTGATGAATATTTTGGTTGGAATACCTCATGCTCCATTATTATTATGGTTAGCTACACCTTAGACTGGACTGGTAAGTGGTAATTGAAGTTATGATATTTTAATGTTAGGGCCCAATATTTATTAGTATTATTTAGATCCAAGACCATCGAAAGGCAGGATCAAAATATACTCCATTATTGAAGTACAACTTTAGGGCCCAATATTTATAAGTTATAATCATAGTACTAGAAGTATATAGATTTAAATTCATATTTACTGACATATTTGTAATTATAAATGCATAAAAAATTGTCATGAGTTACTAAAATACGAGTTTGATATGTGAATATTAACGGATTTTATGGTGAAACGATTTTTTTTTTGTTTTGTTTTTCTTTTCCATTTTCACATTAAGCTAAATTAAGTAGATACTCTAACAATTACTCATAGTGTGTATAATTAAAGCTGGCTAGTCTACAAATTACTTTAATTTATTCAATTTCAATTATTGAAAATAACTTCGATTTTGTAACGTACTTTTCAAGAAATGAATCGGAGAAAATATGGTACCAGCCTATGTTATAAGAGTAAATAAAATATTACGTTCTGATCATACATTTCAAATGTTTTATATTTATAAGTTACAACGGTTCTATAACTACAAGGAACGATAATCTTTAAGTCCAATAAAATCCAGTTGATTTTCAATGAGCCTCATTGTTCTGTCAAATAGAAGAAGATTAAATAAATGAAAAATACATATACGCAAAATGTATATATTAAAAAAAGTTTATGCGACCGACAAATTCTCAAAAGTCTAATCAACAGCATTACAGCAACAGAAACGCATTTTAATTAATTTTCATCAAGAAATTAATGAAATGTAAATGTGTACCAAATCATGGCAAAATTCTGGTGCAGTTAATATTTCAGCTGTGTCGCGGTTTAAATTTTACAGCGACTGACAATTTCTATTATTTCAATAATGGCAAACGTAATAACGACAAAGAAGAAAAATGGGAAAGAGTATTTAGAAATTCAGTCACAAACAATGAAGCATGAAGAGATAATAGGTTTTTATGCCACTCAAAGATATTCTCAGTGGTGGATCTAATTAAACTTAAGAGTTTTATTCTAAATAAATACATAACACATAAAAAATAAAAATAATTAAATTGTACATCTTAAAACAATATATTCAATCTTAAAGTCACGTATATATTAAAATGGTAATTAAAAAAAAATGCAAACTACAGTACTAGTTATCTAATATTAAAAAAATAGAAAAAAAATTAAATTCATACAATTCCATAAAAAATATAAATGAGATAAAGATAAAATGGAGTAATAAAGTAGGTATATATAAACTACTCCCTCCGTTCGCCATTAGACTATGTTTATCAGCAACCATTCAACCCAACCCAACCATCCACTTTTTTAATATTTAATTAATTTCTATCTCCTCCACATCATCTTCCATATCATTCATATTTATCCAACCCAACCACACATTTTTTCATGGTTTATCAATGACCACCCAACCATACCATTATATATTTTTTAGAGTATTATTTTTCAACAATAATATTATTACATAAAATATATATTCTTGAATTAAAATTTATAAAAAGTACGAAAAAATGACAAACTAAAAATTATAAAAAAAAACTAACAATAAAAGGATTACAAAATAAGAAATTATACCAAAAAAAAAGTATATGTGGAAAAAATATTAGAATTTTTTGTATGCAAAACTATAGCAAATGTGGTCTCTATTTGTAGAGGATGAAAAACTATAAATTTTAGTATAACTTTTATAATTTTTATATATAATATAGTAAAGATATATCCATTAGTGGTAGTGGTGTGGATCCTGAGGAGTCGAACGGAGGATGAGCGAGGCTATGGAGGACTACATGAACCGCGGGATGGAGCGGTACATGCGTATGGTGGAACGCGGGCGATACCTCGCCCTCCACGAGTTGTCCACCACCGGCAGTGATTGATCGGGATCACGTAGCTGCACATCAGCGGCTATACGAGGACTCTGCGAGTACCGCGGTTTCCCGCCAACATGTTCCGGCGGCGTTTTAGAATGCGCAGGAGTTATTTATGCGCATCGTTGGGGCATTGGAGCGTCAATATCGTGTTTCCGCTTCGGCACGATGCGGCGGCAGACCCGGCCACACCCCTATCCAAAAGTGTACGGCGGCAATCAAGCGGTTGGCCTACGGAGCGCGACGGACATGTGGGATGAGTACCTCCACATCGGTGAGTCGTCGGCCCGAAATGTCGAAGGAGTTCGTGGGGGCGTGATCGGCATTTTCGATGAGCGGTCTTCGAAGCCCTACTCCGAAGATTGTCGGAATTTGATGCGGATGCGGGGAGAAGCATGGGTTCCCGGGATGTTAGCGCATAGCGATGCATTGGGAGTGGAAGAGCTGTCCATTGCACGGAAGGGGCCTACACGACCGGCTACAAGTCAAAGAACCCCACGATAATCCTCGAGGCCGTAGGCGATTCAGGTGGATCGCATGCGTATTTTGGGATAGCCGGGTCGAACAACGACCTCAACGTCCTGAACTCGTCTCCCCTCTTCAATGAGAAGTGCTGGAGCGTCGGTCCACCGTCTCTTTTGTGGCCAACGGCAAGCCGGCATGATATGGGCTACTACTTGCGGATGGGATATACCCTCGGTGGCGGTCTTTGTGAAGACGATCCGACAAACAAGTGATGAAAAGAAGCTACTGGCAACGACGAGTAGGTGGTTTTTTTAGTGTTGCTGACGTGGCAAGGGAGAGAATGGCTGGCCTAAGCACCATTGCGGATGCTCTAAAGTACATTTTTGGTACCTGATGGAATTTCACCCCAAAATGCCCTCTAAACAAATACATATTTCCATTTGTGTGATTGAGATTATTTTGGGCATACAAAACTAAGTACCAAAAGTGATATTATAATTTCTTCTCTCATTCTTCTCACTCTTTATACTATTATTACTAAGAGTGAACTACAAAAATAGTCCCTGGACTATGCGTTTATCTACTTCGATGAGACCTACTGGACTTTAAAAATATCCCCAGACAACAGCTGGACTAAGCGTTTATCTCGAAAATAGTCCCTTTTCACTGTTTCCGTTACGAAAGTACCCTTCAAGGGGTTTTGGAGGGTTTTGGGGGGGTTGGGCAATTTAGTCTTTACATTTTTAAATCGATATTATTTACGAGTTATATACTAAATGCTGGTATTATTTCAAAATTATCATTCTTCTTCCCTTTTGGCATCCTTCACTTTGTTTCTTTATTTCAATATCAGATTTAATTTTATAAAATTAAATTTTAAATTTTAATTTTTTATAATTATATTTAATTATTATAATAATAATATAATTATAGTACTAAAAACTAGTTGTAATTAATAAATAATAATAATATAATTATTTATATTATGAATCACACAATATTATATAATACGAGTAATAATAATAATAATAACTAATCAATATAGTCTTAGTAAAAATTTAAAATTGTGAATTGTATTCATAATGATATTAAGAGTTGAATATTTTTAGTTAAGTGTTTCAACCCTAAAATGAGTATAAAATAATTCAATACAAGATATTTAATTGATTTAAATATTTTAAATAATTAATTTAATTAGGTGTTTTGTTCTTGATTTATATTATGAATGCAATTAGATGTATGTATAAAACACTAAAAAAAAGAAGAAAAAGAAGAGAAAAGAAAAAAGAGGAAACAATAAACTAAGGAGAAAAAGAAAGAAGAAAGGAAGATAAAATACTAAAAAGAAAGAAGAAAATGAAGAAAAAAGAAAGAAGGAGAGACTAAAGAAGAAAAAAAGAAATAAGAAATGAAGAAAAAAATAATCGCATGTTTGATACTATTTAATAGAAATTTCCAAAAATATCATCCATAATAAAAATATCACAAGTTTGGTTCCTTATGGTCATTTTTGTCACTGAGTACCAAAAACGCTATAAAATAAATATCAGGTACCATTTGCGTGCGAAAGTGAAAAATCATGTACCATTTATATAGTTCACTCTATTACTTAAAATAAAAGGTTATGTTAACTCCACGTAGTGCCCTCGAATCATACAATTTGTGTGTTTAGGGGTGCCAACATGGCATACTTTAGTGTACTTTCTCACAATCTTCTACCAACATGACGCTCTTTTATTGTTGACTTCTCGATACTGCATCTTCGCTAGCATTGACATATGCAGAAGCACGTTGTTCGTCTAGTGAGTATGCCACTTAGACATCGACCTTGGCCTCTCCATTTCATTTGAGATGTTGGTGGGGTCAAGATTTGGTGTCCATGAACTGAGACAAGGAGAACCCATCTTGGATGGTTGCGAATCCATACCATAATTCCTTGCATTGTATCCAAATTTGGGTAGATCGCCCCCAATCCATAGCATAATTCCTTGGTAGTTGAGATTGTTAAACATTGTTGCAGTTGGAGAAGAAATTGTAGCATAAAAATATGAAGTAGATTGTGTGAAATACAACTAAATTCTAGAATTTGGATAGATCCAATTTTCAGCATTTTAAAATTAGTACTACTATAGTTGAATAAAAAAGAATCTTTGGCTCTTTGCTTAATTTCCTCAATTCATAATTCTCAATCCGACCATAACTTGCTTGCCGACTTTTTGAGATAAAAATATACTCATATAAACTCGAGAAAACATCTAATTTATTTAGAATGTGCATTCTAAAAGTTCATCTAGTTTCTTATTCTTTCTTAGAAAAAAAATAAATCTTTTAAATAGTCATTTCCTATTAATGAAAAAAGAAAATAAGTTAAGAATTTTATTATCGTATTTAAAAATTATGAAAAAAATGAGTTGCACACCTATTCTCATTGGCAGAGAGACGCGAGTGCATGCAATGCGTTCGTGGTGGCACTTGCGGCCTAAGAGCCGCGTGCACTTCATGAAGCATTGGCCATTCCTCCTAGAACTACGGACATGAGACAAGATAAACAAGCAACTTGTTTTGTTGCAGTTGCTCTAAGCTATCTAAGCTATTTACGTCTATGCATTAATTACACATTTACACATTATCTTTGAGAAATTGTTAGATGTGGAGTAATTCTTAGAGCATCCCCATCCGTGCTTTTAAATAAGAGCACGGAGATGGACCCGGACCCACTTTTACTCCTTGTCCTTAGCTAAGAGCACAACACCCATATCCGTACTCTTCCGTAAGGACAAGCTCAAGGGTCTCACCATTCTATTATTCAATTTAAATACTTCAATTACTAAAAACGCTTTATTTTGTATTTGTTGACCAAGTGATAAAATGGAAAATATCGAGTCAAATGTGTCAAGTTCCAATCTATCAGAATTTGATTTATGAATATAATATTGTCATTAAGAAAAACAATTTGTAGATTTTACAAGCTCATTTTTTAGATTGTAACTAAAAAAACTCATTTTGTTTGCTTGAACCGAAAGAAAGAACAAGTTAGGTCCATCATAATTAATTGCTATAATAGCACTCAAATCCCTTTCTGATCCCAAATTTTACTCAAATGTACAAGTCAAATAAATTAAAGTAAAGAAATTAACTACTAATACTCCAAAAATATAGTCAAACAATCATTGTTAGCGGATTACATTACATCACACATTCTCACTGAGAAAGAGTAAAAATAAAAGAAAGCATTAAAAATTAAATTAAATTAAATTAAATAAATGAAAAGCCCTACATACACTACAAACATTACACAGCCTCTCCTGGTACTACAAGAACAGCGCGACGTACAAGTGAACTATGCAGAGACGGATCCGCAAGAGAGAGCCATGAGCAGAATCGCAGCCTGCTCTTCCTCCCTTAGTTTGCTCATCAGCTTACTCGATCTCATGAATCGCATCTTCAACATCTCTCCGACTTTGCTGCTCCGATCTTCGCTCCTCTTCTTTTTCCGATTTCCGGTATCCAATCCCAGGCTCTCTCTCCTCCTCTTGTTGTACTTGATTCCGCACGCATTGCACAACGACTGCCGATTCGACCGATCAAAAATCAAAGTCAGTGTAAAAAATTACTAAATCACAAGAAAATTCTAGATCGCATTTCACCTTAGGTCCGTGAGGACCGCCTCGCCAGAGAGGAGTTCTGGTGGTGCGACAATCAGTGCAGCTTTTTGGGGAAGAAGTGCTGATTTTCTTCTCCTCCGAAATTTGATTCTGGATTTTCAGAGAAATAAAAAATCAAAATAAAGACGATAGGAGAAAAGGAGTAAAAATGGCGATCAGTAGATTTGGCACCTTCAGATCCATGCGATGATCGGATAAATGAATTGTATTCGATCTAGAGTGAAGGGAGTGTGCTTGAGTGCTTGGACTCTTTTTTGGGATACAGAAACGTAAAATAGTGAGTGAGATGGACACTAGTCAGACATACACGAAACCCTAGCTGACTTTACGTTATTTTTTGTATTCACGCTTTTGCCCTTCATCTACTTCCAATATTGCACATATCTCGCCCCTTCAAATTACTCCTACTAGTATATGCCAATAACGTTAAAAACTGGCTCTTCATTCAAACTAGTTTAGTCGGGCTGAACGATCTAACTCCTGGTTGGATTAATGTAATAAATTTTAATCCATAAAAACTGCTCCTTCCGTTCAATAATAATGAAATCATTTTGTCATTTTAGTACGTTTCATAGTAATAGAATCATTTCCATTTTTACTAAAATTTTAACACATTTTTTAACACTTACTTTACTCTCTTTTACTTTTTCGTTTTTTCATCTCTCTACCCTTTTCATTTTCCACTTTATTCTCTCTTTACTTAATTCACCTAACACAATTTTTCTTAATCTTCGTGTCAAAAAAAATGCCTCCATTACTATGGAACAGAGGGAGTAGATAAGTACCATTTCGAATCGTCCGCCAAAATTAGACTAATTCTAAAAATGAAAAATTTTAAACCAATACTAACCATATTTTTACTTCTCCTTTTTTACTTTATCAATTATGCATTAAAATCCATGTTATAAAATCATGTTATTTGAGATATGGGAAGGGGTATGAGTTACTTTACTCATGTTATAAAATCACCTGTGAGCCCCTCCTAGTATACTTTATTCCTAACTACAAAACCATCATAAATAAATTCCAAAGGAAAAAAGAAAATTAGAAAGTGTGTATGTTAAAAGAGGAGAATCGCATTTAATAAAAAGAGGCATAGAAATTTGTTGATTTGACAATGCAATAGAGTTGACATTCTTTACGCTATTGGGATTGTGATGTGGAATTAAAATGTTGCGATAACAGAATCTAGTTGGTATATTGCCAGGCATTGGATCAGTTCTAGAGTGGAAGCTACCAAAAAATGTACTCCAATGCTGGTGCATTACTATGTCATTTTTTTTATTTTCCTATATTTAAATGATGGATGTCTTAAATTGATATGACTAGATAAAACTTGGTATTATGGGATGATTTTCAAATCAATAAACCTATAGTAAGTAGTATATTTGAATCAATCAAACACTCTTGCTCCTCAATCAAACGATAAAGTAGCATATAGTAAGTAGTATATTTGAATAAGACATGTTTCCGAGACCGAAAACATTATTCTCTCTCTTCAATGCGATCTTCCTCAATCAAACGATAAAGTAGCATATAGTAAGTTGAGTGAACTACAAAAATGGTCCCTGGACTATGGGTTTATCTCGCCCATAGTCCCTGGACTTTAAAAATATCGCCAGTAGTCCCTGGACTAAGGGTTTATCTCGAAATTGGTCCTTTTAGCTTTTTTTGGTACGAAAATACCCTTTGATATTATTTTGGGGGTTTTGGGCAATTTGGTCTTTTTACACTTTTACATTTTAAATATGATATTATCTTAGTTACGTACTAAATTTGATATTATTTCAAAATTATCATTCTTCTTCCACTTTGTTATCCTTCACTGAATTTATTTTTTTTTTATTTCAATATTAGATTTAATTTTATAAAATTAAATTTAATATTTAGATTTTAAATATCAATAAATTTTTTTAATGAAAACTATTAATTCATGGACACTATAAATATTGATTAAAACTATTAATTTTTGTTATTTAATATAATATTCAATTGAATTGAAGAAGTACAGACAAATAATATTAATCATGATGGAAAAATAAGAGTTATTCTATTTAGCCTCCGTTCGGTTGTTATAATTGCTTGTGATTAAATATTATGAAGTTGACTAAAAATTTGATCTTACTAAAAATTTTATATATGAGTATTTTTGTTGAAATTTTCTAGTAAATTTTGATTGTTTTCAAATTAATAAACGAAAACTATATTAGTCTTACATTAGATGCATATTTATTTCAGAATAAATTGTCTTATATAACCTATTTATTATTAAAGCTCCTGTATTAAATATTGATTAAAACTAAGGCGTTGTCATACCTTATTGATTACATACTATACACTATCAAATATTGATTGTAACTATTAATTTTTGCTATTTAATAATTTTTATAATTAAAAAAATTTATTGATATTTAAAAATTAAAATTTAAAATTTTGTAAAATTAAATCTAATATTGAAATAAAGAAACAAAGTGAAGGATGCCAAAAGGGAAAAAGGATGATAAATTTGAAATAATATCAAAGTTAGTACATAACTTGAAATAATATCAGATTTAAAATGTTAAAAGTGTAAAAAGACCAAATTGCCCAAACCCTCCCAAAATAATATCAAAGGGTATTTTCGTACCAAAAAAAGCTAAAAGGACCAATTTCGAGATAAACCCTTAGTCCAGGGACTACTGGCGATATTTTTAAAGTCCAGGGACTATGGGCGAGATAAACCCATAGTCCAATGACCATTTTTGTAGTTCACTCTAGTAAGTAGTATATTCGAATAAGACATGTTTCCGAGACCGAAAACATTATTCTCTCTCTTCAATGTGATCTTCACCCCTAATAAATCACACAGTCGATTATATACTAGTCTACTACATGATGGATTTTTAGAAGAAAGGGTAAATAAATGACAGAACATGGGGCAGATTGTTACTCAGGTTGTGGTATGAAAGACAATGGTCCATAGCTCTTTCCACTTAAAGTAACACTTCACTATCTACTGGGTTATAGTAAGACTTTCTAAAATGTACTACAGTACTTTGTGAAAATATTGAAAATATAGTAGATTTAAATGGTACTCCTACTACTATATCACAACATGGATATGTCTGGAAAAGCTCTTGATCTAGATTTTTGTCGTACAGTGATCACCCAAATATTCCTTTACCATAGTTAGATTATTATTGTTGTTGGGGTGAAATGCACACCACTCTTCAATTTTCACAACCCAATGACCAATGTTGTGTTTTCTTTTAAAAAAAAGATCGAATTAGAAATTTTAAAAAACTTGAATTAGGACACTCGTGTCTTGTTGGATTCATTTCCCATTATCAAGCTTGTTAGATTAACCTAGCTAGTAGAATGATCGACATTATAAGCGAAAGCTTATGAATCAAGTTAAAGATTGGTCACGTCGGATTGGCCTAGAAAGTGAAATATTACGAATCACGTACAAACAAAATTTTCAAGATCAAACTAATTAACCTACACCTAAAAGTGGCGTACGTGTAAACTTAAACAAAATATTACCTCTATCACAGAATGTGAATAAATTATGCAGCTGTGGTCCTAGGATCCCATGCTCTAATCTATAACACAAACACTATCATTATGCAATTACTTGTAAATAAAAAGGTATTGATCCTAACGAATAATGATCAGCATATAATGGAATAGTTTTATTCCTAGTAGCAGCAAATGGGCAACAATAATAAGGCTTACCAAAAATTTAAGATGCTGACTGGAAAATAAACAGTAGTAAGAGTTTATACATTTAATAGAAAGGGGAAATCTGTACCACAGCAAGAATAATAAAATGTCATGATAACTCAATGAGTCTGGCCTCGTTAAAAACTAAAATAGCACATAGCAGCAACATTGACATTTTGGGACGTGATAAATACAAGAAAAGCTCTATTACAAGATGCAAATCATAGAGAATCGACTCCCAAGATGTATGAAGAGAGAGAGCTAAACAACTAAGTGACCAAACAAATCCAATAAAATGTACTAATTCTCAGAAAAACACCACATTCTTCTAGTTTACATTAACTGAGCAAGAAGCAGAACTCATACTTCTGCCAGAGCAATAATATTCAGACCATAAGGTATAACCAACTCAAACTTACACAATACATATATGACTTCATTTTTTCCCTCATTCCAACTCAACATGGAAATGATTTTCCATCTGGACAATATATACCCGACTCGACTCTTTCTGACTCTAGGGGGGAAACTGCCCTCCTGAAAAGACGACTAAATACAGAGTGCAACTTTCATGGCAGTTTTACGCTGCATCACAAAAGTTGTCAAAACTAACAGCTCATCGCGAACTGGCTGATAATATCACAATGACCCTCTGTAGTATTCAAGAACCATAGATGGCTAAGCTAAGATGAACTGCTTCTCTTCAACTGTGACTCTAACTTGCAGTTCACCGGACTCTGATGACTATTCAACTAGCCAGCTCAGAAACACTTTTGAGCATAACGGGATAAATATAATGCCTCCTGTAAAGTTTAACATCTACGTACATTACATCATTGCTTACTGAAATTTGAACAACAAAGTATATACTACTACTCCATAAAACAAATAAGTGGATTAAGACTTTACCTTCAACCAAACCTGAAACCCCCAGAAGGAACAGGAAGTTCACCACCTCCAAAATTGAACCCATCTTGTGCAGCATCACCAGAGACTAACTGCTCATCGTCTTCCTCTAACCAGTATGTTTCAAGTATCTTGACTGCCTTCTCATAAATTTCATTATTATCGTGACTCTGAAGATTTTCAATCTTCTCCAGACCCTCTGCATCATCAATCATCTGAGCAAAAACATTCACGTCTCCTGAGTTCCCTTGATTCTTGTCTGCTTCTCCGACCTTCAAAATGTTTTCAAGACCTTCTAAGCACACCGTGACAATTCTTGGGTCAGGACAAATTAGGAGATCACAAAGTGGCTTTATACACCCCTCACGTACCAAGAACCTGCCATATAAGTTAACTCAGCTTCCGATGCAGATTACAATCAATGATATATGCGACAACATTGATAAATTATTTTACTTGATTTGCTCATGAGTTCCACCAGAAGTGGTATTTGAAATAGCCCAAGCAGCTTCTTTCTTTATATCAAACTCGGCAGCGTGAAGCAAAGTAACAAGAGGGGCAATGAGACCGGCCTCAATCACAGCTTGCTCATTCAGTGCAAGACCTCAGTCATTAACAAAGAAAGGATAATCTGATATACTTTAACAAATAGACAAATAACAACATAGCCTGATTCGTCAAACTGAGCATTCTTCCACATGAATGGATGATAATGAAAGAAAACAAAGACAAATGTCCCAGCACTTCAGTTAATATTCCAAGAAATGATATTAAGCATTGAGCATATAATCAAAGCAAAATAACATCATCATGTTCTGGATACCTGAATTTGATCTCTATTTCCTGCAGTGATGTTTGAGATAGTCCAACACGCTTCCTTCTTAATGCTTTTCTTGTAATTTTGTGTCAACAAGTGAAGCAAACAAGGAAGAGCCCTATTATCAATGATAACCTGCAACAGACGAGTTAACCACATTATAAAACTATACTACCTCCGTCCCTTAAAAATGGAAACTATTTCCATTTAATTCCGCCCCTTAAAAATAGAAACTTTCAAATCTTTATTTTAGGAAGTGGATCCACAATCCACTAAACTACTTCCACTATTTTTTCTCTTCCTCTCTCTTACTTTACCCATTTTTCTTTCCTTATCTCTTACTTTACCAATTCTTCTATCTTATTTTACCAATTGTGCATTAAAACCCGTTCTGTTTCTAAAAATTCTATTTTAAAGGACGGAGGTAGTAATGCCAAACAATAGTTGCACAACAAAAAAAGGGGTAAATGTAAGGAGAAGGGCTCAAAGATAGCTCACAACAGACAATAGTTTTGCAAAGACGAGAAAATATGCCATAGATCTTTTGCAAGTGTGCCCAAAACTTCATAAAATAGCTTTACAATTTACAATATAGTGATACCCTTCTAGATTTCATTTATTTCTTCTTCCAGTGACTCTTATGGCGTGCACAAGGAGTATGTAGGTTTAAAATACTACAAGCATAACTTTATAACCACGTAACTTATCCCAACAAAAACAACAACTCTCTTGCCAGAAATTAAAATAAACAAATTCAACTACAAACCTGAGTTTGGACATCATCACCCGTCACAATATTACCAACAGTGCGCAGAGCAGGAACCAAAACAGATGGAGAAGGATGGCTAAAAGGACAGAAACAGTTAAAGAGACCAGTCAAGACTAAAAAGTTCTGCCAATCCTAAGCACATTGTATAGGAATAATATCATATGAGTTGTCACTTACATTAACAGCTCAGCCAACCGAGAGCACACATGAGAGTCAATCACAGCTTGGATTTTATCATTGGTGCCATCAGATAAATATGAAAGTGCCCAGCTCGCATCCGTGAGGACTTCCTCATCAGTCATATGTATAAGATGTGTAAGAGCAGGTAGTGCTGGTTTCACCTGTAGTGAACATAAAAAAAATGAGAGGTTGAAATCAAGCAAACATCATACAGAGGCATCTCGATTAATATAATGTACAAACCAGCTCAAACTGCGGTTGTGGCTTTCCCCTGCAGAAATTTGACAGTGTCCATGTTGCGTTCCGAAGCATAGATAGCTTTGCCTGATCACTAAATTGCGCCAACAGAGGTGCTAAAGCTCCGTAACTAAGCACAAGATCACGACACTTTGGTGAGTCACCAGCAACATTTCCCAGTGCCCATACAGCCTGAATAATTGTCAATGTTTGAAAAAAACGCAGTCAGCAACACAACTGAGCAATACTCAGATTAGAAATGGAGCAGAATTTTAAGTCCCAAATAGACCGTATAAGCATTCACTTGTAGATTTTAAGTACCTGTTCACGGACATCATCACTCGGAGAACTAAGAAGTCTCACAAAAATGGGAACAACATTATGGTCAATCACGACTTTTGTATTCTCAGATGTCCCAGAGGCAATGTTTGTGAGCGCCCATGCTGCCTCAAACTAGAATATTGGGAAAGCTACTACTCGAGAACACATCATATGAGAATATTTATCAGGAGTCAAACTGCACAGAATTATTCAACAAAAGCTTAGACCTGAAGCTGAGGATAATCATCTCTGGCAAGAAACTCCACAAAGCGGGGAACTACTCCAGACTTTATTACTTCCTCAATCGGCGGATTCCGCTCTGTCCAAACAAAATTACCATGATAAACCCAATGACCTTCAACAAAAAGAGATATACAGATAGCAATCAGGAGAAAATCTCCTAAACATGAAATATTTGCTTACCTATCGAAAGAAGCTTGCGGAACTGGGTCGTGGCTTCAAGTTGCAGAGTAGCGTCATCCGACCAAATCCCAGCAATCATTCCAGGGAGACTCTCCAACTGGAGAGAGAACACGAATACATCATGATGTATCATGTACTGTACGTTTCACTTGATCCACCAAATTAATTTAATTACGACTTTAACAACTATGTACAAGCTATATACCACTCAAACTCGATTTAGTCACATACACGCAATCTATAGGGAAGATCACTCCCAACATCTAGAGAATTTCTGATCTTATTCTATAACTTGGAACTATAAATACAAGGAACAGAGTAACATTAAAGCCTTTACTGTTAGGCAGCAGCTAATCAACAAACAAAACCACTAAATCCAACATGATCGGATCAAAAACCCTACAGCAATCCATTCAATTTCAAAGTTAGGAAAAAGAAAACGATTCGGTTGAATCAGGTGATGGATTCTACCTTCTTGTCGAGCTGTGGAACAGTGACTGCGGGCTGGAATTGCTGCGGCTGAAGGCCCTCGCGCCGCTTCTTCTGCAAGTTCTCCTCCCGCTTACTCTTCCGGATCTCCACCATGTTATCCTCCCGGCGCCGGCGGACACCTTGTACCGGTTCCGGCGGACCTCCGTTCTGGCGCTCGGCCTCAACGACATTGTTGCGAGCGAGCAAACCAGTTGTACGTAATAAGCAAACGGCTTTTCTCTGACGGATTATGATTAATTATAATTACAATTATGATTATAATTTGGGAATTATAATTTGGGTTATTTTAGATTTTGGAGCGTCAGTTGCTGTGAAATGATTTTTAGCAATCTGGGCTTGTTTGTGTGATTATTAACGATTATGCCACCAACTTCAATTTTTTGTCCAATTAAATTGTTGTAGCAAAAGGTGATGCGGTCACCCAGCTGCCCCCACACCCCGGCCCGACAGTTTGTGAGGGGGTTCAATCAGGGTACACAACGGCCCGTTAAAGAGGAGGCCTTAACCCACTGTCCTGACAGGAGCCCAACTCTCAAGGCCTCACACGTGTGCCGCCCCCTCACCCCGGCCCGACAGTTTGTGAGGGGGTTCAATCAGGGTACACAACGGCCCGTTAAAGAGGAGACCTTCAACCCACTGTCCTGACAGGAGCCCAACTCTCAAGGCCTCACACTTGTGCCTGAGAGATGAAAGCTCCCACACGCCAATAGTGGGATTCGAACCCACTCCTTATAGCAATATCTGTTCTCCCAGAACCAACTGCGCTAAGCCCCTGCAGGCATCCAATTAAATTGTTGATAATGGCTTCAGAGTCTTTAATTTCCAGGTTCGGCCTATCATTAGGCCCAAGCAAATGGACAACGCCCCACAAGGCTCCAAAAATCCATTATGAACATTAGTAATTTTGGTTACCGGTAGAGGTGTAGAAAAATACCATAATATTAAAATATCAGGCTTATTGTATTGAAAAGAATGAAGTCTAGGTATACCGTAATTTTTGAAACAAAATGTTACTGAAAAATATGATAATAATATGAATTTTAATATATCGCGATATAAAATTTCTGCATGTACAGTAAATTACAATAAATACCAAAATTTATGATATATTGAATAGATACTGACATCAATATATGCCGTAAAATGATACTCCATATTGTGAATACTAAATATGTTTGTTTATATATATAATAAATTTATTTATAATACTCATATATAACGGTATAGAAGTATGCCATACCAAAATCGGGTATGTCACAAAATTCAGGCAAAATATTTTTATCCAATATCGCAGTTTTTTTTTTTGTCCAGAGCCTTTGTACTAGCGACAAGGAGCTTAGACATCAATGTATGAGGTGCCGAGTTCGAGCCCTCTTGACATCAGTTGTAATTTCCTCATTTCTTTGGAGTTTATTTGTAATTGTAATTTCCTCCTTCATATAGGAGTTAATTTTTTAAAAAAATATTGCAGTTTTTTTTATTTATTTTTACACTAGTAGTAGTATTTAATTGTATTTGAGTGTAAGAGCATCTCCAATGGCGGCTAGCGGGTCGGCTAGCCGGCCCGCTAGCCGACCATTGTAACCGGCGAGCGCCAAATCGGCGATCCAATCGGCTAGCCCACGCCGATTCTCGGACGCTGGCCGATGGGCTAGCCAATCCGCTAGCCGCCATTGTAGGCGCCCGATCGGCCGGCGCCATTTTTTTAATTTATTTTTTTTGAAACTCTATATATACGCGATCTGAACATCATTTTCATTTACACCACTTTTTTTAACGAGTTTCTCTCTCTCTCTTAATTTCTGTACAAGAGCAATAACGCGAAATGGAGAACAACAACGACTCTCCTCTAGTGACGAGCGGGTCGCAAACTCCCACGGTACCCTTGGGAGGTGGATGGGGTATGATGGGCGGGTACTACAAGATGTACCCTTGGCCGCAGATGATGCCGGGGATGGTAGCCGGGTTGGCCGGGGGCAGGGGGCAGTGCAGGGATGCGTGATGATGCCGGGTTAGCAGTCGGGGATGCAGGGGATGGCGGGGGGAGGGGGACAATGTCTATCGCCCCAATCTTCACTTTTTGACTGCTTCTTCCCACACATCGACCCCAGCGGAGACGCAATACACTGGGGTTGAAACTCTCTCCTTAGAAGAGTTGGGGATAGATCTGGAGGACTCTCCCATTCAAACAGGGGGAGTAGGTCGGGGTCGGGGTCGGGGCGCACCGAAGAAGAAAAAGAAGGGCAAGGGCAAAGGGGTGGTCGGCGAGTCGGCGCAGCCGGATGATGAGGGCAGTTCAGGTAAGGTACGGAGGAAGTGGACGGATGAGGAGAACGTCGCCCTGTTTAAATAAAATTCTCGCATTTTTCTGTATCGTTTTTCCGTATTTGTGTCGTATATTTAATTTCGTATTTTGCGTGATTGTAATTTGTTTGTTTTTTATAATTTAATGGCTAGGTGGAAACATTATCACAAGCAAATTTATAATCTAACATGTATTAAGCATACCCAAACTACTTCACTTATGAAATCAAGTTTAGGGAAATAAAAACTTCATTTTAGTCTAGTCATCAAAATATTTCATTTCACTTAAGGGGGGGATGGTTTAAGCCAAGTAATTAGTAATGGTATGCATATTTTCTTCATGTTCAAGATAGCTGCGCCGACGAGACTTTCGGCCAAGGGGAAACTTGGCTTCGAAACTCCTCAAAACCATACATTTTCATCCCACTACCGCCTGCATTCATTTTATTTCAAACACAGCCAAATAATCAATGGTATTTAAATTCCACAAATTTCTCACCACCTGAGCATCTCTACTTCCTATTTTCCTATTTTATCAAAGAAAAATATATTCCTACAAATAATCTCACTGCTGTAATTTCAAAGATGGAAACAGAAGAAGGTGGTGAAATCGGTACTAGCAACGAAACCGATGCTGCTGAGATGTGGCAACACACTGGAGAAATACTAACTGAATCCAGTGTGGGGAAAGCAGTAGCACGAAGGGCAGTATATGGGTCGAGCCAGCCGCGGAGAAGGGGTACAAGGCTCAGAAATATTCACAACAACAGACGACCAAGTAGGCTGAGCAAAGTTAGCCTTGCTGATGAACTTGAAAATAATTAGCACTCTATTCCACTATATTATTTATCCACCAGCATTGTTGCATATTGTGGTGCAATTATGATCTCAGAAATGGCAGTGCTCGATAAGATACACTTTCAATTTTCTGTTGGGCTAAGGCGGTTGGGTTGGATTAGCCGGTTAGAAATTTGGGCTTCCACATGACTAATTTAATGTGTATGGCGATTATTTGTTTGGAACTTAGGATGATATATTGAATAATTAAAATTCTTTTTATTGGTAATTCATTAATGTAGAGTATGAATTGAGCTATATGGTATTGTTAGAAATTTGTTTTGATGTTGTTTTTGAATATTTTTATGTTTGTTGGTTGCAATTTTTGGGAAACATCAAAATTTGGATTTTGTCGATTTTAATGTCAGTTGGAAAAAATTATATGAAATCCCGTAAGAATTGACAATTTGCGATTTCTTGAGGGGAGTTATAGGAGCTGGCAAGTGAGGATTTAGCGACTTCTTGAGTTCGCAGTGCAGGCCATTTGACTGAATTCTTGGCCATATGTTCAGAAAATTATAAGCATTCCCTGCAGTGTTTGTATTCAGTTTAAATTTTAAATTCAATAAAATTTTGGTGCATCTCATGTTCCTTTTATTGATGTGTGTATTTTAATGCGGATATTAGTCGGCCCCGAAAGGAAGATTAATATTTGGCACGAAATACGCACATATCTTCTGGTGATGAATCACATTGACAATTATTCGTTTTTCGTGTAAAAGTAGTGTGATCTTAGTGGAGCATTATTTCTTTGATTTTATTGTCGAGTGTTTGATCACTAGAGTTGCTGCAAGTTGCGTACGTCAAAAAGACTTGATGTGGATGTTGTGCTCGAAACCTCGTAATGTTTTACTAATGTTCAAAGTAGATTAGTCGAAGCAAGACGTTGCAAAAGTAACCTCTTGTCTAGACTTCTTTATTGCGAATATTAGGACGGTGATAATGGTAATGTATTTTTAATGCGGATATTATTCGGCCCGAGGAAGGTTATTATTTGTACGAGATACATACATATACGTGGTGACAAGTAGGTGACAATTATCCAGTTTTTGTGTAAGTAAGTGTGATGCCCAAAGGTGGACATTACTTGACATGATTTTATTGTGCAGTGTTTGATCACTACATAGAGGTTACCTTTTACAAGTTCATATTCTTGTCCAGGAGCTTGGTATGGTGTTGTGTGAGGTACCTCGAGATGTTATTGCTGAATTTTATGATGTGAGCATGACAATTTATTTGGTTTTGTTCTGTTTGTTCAATTATGATGTCTGCTTTTGCGGTTCTTCTGACCTTGAACAATATGTTGGTATTGGAATGGAGTCAAAATTTTAGGGATTGCAAAGATTGTATTTTGATTGCTTTCAGGTTGCATGGATCTAGATTACGACGCTGAGGATTGAGCAACCTACTTCCTCTGGACTATAGTTGTTGCCCTATCGAAGGCTTCTTGAAGTGAATACTCTAATCGTGTAAGTCACTGATCATTGGGTGTAGCATCAAACTGAGAGCACTGCATCAAAGTATATCACTACAGTAAATGAATACCTTGCCAAAATTAAGGAACGTTTGTGAAAAACGATAAGGTTGAGACAAGCATGTGATCTCAATGGTAAGGAGCAAAGGGCAACATTAGGGAGCACATTATACGGAAATGTCTCACGTTTGCTTCACTAAAAGCTTGAACTTTAAAGACTTGCTTTGTGCATTTGGTGTTGCACATCAGGTAGATATCTCAAGAAATAAAGTAAAAGAGAGCGTTAGAGTGTATTGAGAGTACTATAGATGAGTTGATCTGAAAAACTTGTATAAAGATAATGATAGTTGTTTCTTTTGTGGTATTTATGAATATAAAAAGAAGAATTGTAAATATCACGCTTAGCGTGCAAAGGAAGTTACAATTCTGTGTGTTTGGTCTGTTCTAAGAGATTGGTACACAGTTTGATCCTAATGATATTTAGTGGGTAGATTAAGTGCTATTTGTAAGGTTATCAGTCTGAAGCATGCGAGCTCACAAAGTGTTGATGGTATGTGGACAGCAAATCGGTGGAAGTAGAGAGCTATTGGACATTGTGGGTGTTATTAAAGTTTGGAATTGTCTTCTTTTTATGGTAATGTCTCCCACAAAGCAGTATCATTGTCCGCATGTTGTTACCTTGATAGGAACACTTATCGTAGTAGCATTCTCGATACGCTCTCTTAATGCCCTTTTACTTTATTTATTTCTTGAATCTTTGACCAGATGTGGCACCCGAATGCCTGAGAAACAAGTGCTAAAGAAGTTCGACTTTAGTGAAGCAACGTGAGACATTTGCATAATGTGCTCCACAATGTTGCCACTTTTCCTGCCCACTCTTTATTGAGATCAAGCATGCTTGTCTCCCGACCTGTCGTTGCTGCAAAAACAGTTTCTTAATGGATAATCATCACATATTTATCACCACAGGTATGTGTGTATCTCGTGCCAAATATCAATCTTCCTGTGGGCCGACTAATATCCGCATTAAAATACACACATACTTACCGCTCAATTTGTTATGGAAATTTTGAGATATAACCAAAACACCTGTGTCATAAATTAACCAAATTCTAATTCTTTAATTTTCTTAGTCCCTTTTGATTCAACATGTAAAGCTTCTGAATATGAAGTAACATAACTGAACATTCAAAGATTGTTATATGCACTTAAGGAAACAGTGTCCACAATACTAGAATTATTTGAAGGAAGAACTTTACTATTTCTGAATGAACAAGAGAAACCAAATTTGTCCAAAGCAGAAATAAAAACCAAATTTTGTCTAAAAGACAGTACAATAAGGTATCCTTCAAAGAAAGAATAATTCCAGTACTAAAGGATTGTGAGACTTGTATCATATGTTGTATTGAATACACTTATCTTTACAGAACTTGATTTGTGTGTTTAATGTATCGAAGGAAAGCAGACCAAACTTAAGAAATTAGGTGCCAATAGAGCTATACATTTTAGAATTGATATATACGGACATTTGTGGTTCATTCACTTCGGTTTCATCGAATGATCAACAATATTTTATATCATTCACAGGCGAATATTCTTGTTTGGGCACCTACATTTAATCTATTAAAAGTCTGAGGCTTTAGACACGTTCAAAATATTCAAGGCTTATGTTGAGCTCCAACTCAACAAAGGCATTAAGAAAGTCAAATCTGATCGTGGTGGCGAATACTGCGACAGATGTGACTGTTCAGGTGAACAATGTCAAAGACCTTTTGCCTTCTATTTGGAAGAGTGTGGGATCGTCCTTTTGTACACCATGTCGGGATCGCCTAGCATGAGTGGTGTAGCTAAAAGACGAAATAAAACTCTTAAAGATATGCGAAGGAGTATGATTTATCATTCTTCCTTGTCGCATTCGCTTTAGGGAGAGGCATTAAAGACTGTAGCATATATTCTCACTTTGGGGTTTTTTTTTTAACTTTATGATCCCACAAAAGGAACTAATTTTTGGGACGAGAAATATAGTATTCCTTGAGGATGTTGCGTTTGGGGGGAAGAATGTGTTAAGGAACATTACTTTTGAGGAAGAGTCTGTATAGACACCTACTACTGCTTCTGACAATGATCAGGTATTAATTACTATCATTGAAGAAGAAGCATATTAAGAACCTCAAGATGATATTGTTGTAAACATTCAATTTCATGCGGATGATATCATTTAAAGTCAATCTCAACAACCTCAATTAATACTCTCGTCAATGGTACCACAAATTTTATGAAGTAGTTTTTTCATTTGGATTCAGAAAGAATGCTATTGATGGTTGTGTGTATTACAAGTTCAGTGGGAGAAAATGCATCTTCTTGTGTATCGAAAGAAATAATTTTCGATAAGAATATGTTGCACTAACACCAAGAATTTTCTCGCGAAGAAATTTGAGATGAAAGATCTTGGGAAAGCCTCTTTTGTATTTGGAATCGAAAGAAATAATAATAATTTGTCACAGAAGGGATATAGCGAAAAGGTGCCTAAAGTATTTGAGATGCATAATCGCAAGTAAAGAAATATCCCCTATGACTAAAGGAGACAAACCTAGTCCCATTCAAGTGCTCCTGCGATAAATCTTGAGATTTGTGGAAAATGCAGTATGTTCCATATGCTTCAAGTGAGTTGGGAGCCTAATGCGGTGTTCAAGTGTGTATTAGACCCAATTTGGTTTTAATTGTTTATATGTTGGGAAGATATTTCAATAACCCGATATGGATCATTAAGAAGCAGCAAAACGGGTTACGAGATATTTATAGAGAACTAAGCATTACATGCTCGCATACAGAAAATCAGATCATTTGGAGAGTTTCTTTAGGCATTTTGATTCTGATTTTGTTAGATGCCAATACAGTAAAGGATCCATTTTAGGTTACGTGTGTCTGTTGGCTGTAGAGCCATTTCGTGGAGAAGTGTTGAGCAAACACTTGTACCTACTTCTGCCATGACAATAGAATTCGTAACATGTTTTGGGGCATCTAGTAATTGAATATGACTACAAAAATTTTGTCGCGAGGTTGCATACTGTTAAGGTATTGAAAGACCACTTATGTTATGTTGTGACAATAACTCAGTAGGTATCATATTCTAAAACAAAAGGAGCTTCCTGGTTATTAAATAAAGGGTTCGGAATGAACAAATACATATAGAGGCTGTTCAATTCATTATGAATCAAGGTACGCTTCCGCTCTACGGTTTATGCTCCTTCTCCGTCGTTCTCGGTTAATCATCATAGAGAGCTTTATATAATTGTTCATTCAATTATTCCAACATAGCCCACCAAGGCCCAAGCCGTATATTGAACTGGCATCCCAACATAACTAATAACCTCAATATTCGTTGAAAATCAATTGATTTAATATAAATATCAATAATCTATGTTCGTAATGAGTCCATAGGATGATCTATACTACTAATGTATTCTTTAAACAGAAAATTACAGAATCAAATAAAATAAGTAGCCATTCAAGATTTAGTCTGCAATACAAAGTGTCCGAATCGGCATCGTCAACTTAATCAATCACAAAAAAAGGATAAACTATAGAATAACAAAATGATCGAGGCTAGCACGACACTGTAATAAAGTATTATGAGTTTAAAATAACGCAAATAAATGCCTTTAAATAACTACTATAGTATACTTCACATCCCAAAATCTTCACCTTGTCAAAAATATGGAAGGCAGCGGGTGGCCAGGTTTGATGAGGATCGACATTGTGAACGGAGCCAATCGATCCGAGTCGCCACCGATTCACGCAGCAGCGAATCGGTCGAGCAAGGCCGCGAAGCGCCGCAGCCGCCAGATGAAGAGGAGGAAAAGGGTAGCTGCGTATAGGTTATATGGAGTTGAAGGTAGGATGAAAGTTTCTATCACTAAAGGATTTTGTTGGATCAAGAAGAAGTGCTCTGAGATTATTCACGGCTATTGAATTTTATATAAGAATTCTATATGTACTTCCTTATTATTCTACAAATATTTTTTTTGTTTTGCTTAAATTGTTCTTACATATAAAGTACATTAGTTAATTGTTGTGGTGAATGTGGGTCTAAGAAAGGAATTAATGTACAACATGATATTTTACGTTCTCATTGTAATACTATTTCTATTTATTTCTCTTTTGTTTGTGGAAAGTAATAGTACATTTTCTTATATGATTGTTATTTTACATTTGTTATCTCGTGTTTCGAAATAAAAGTAAAACAATCTCAAGTTTCGAAGTATATCGATACTGACATCAGGAGTACATGTTATACTTATATGCATTTTATTATAATTTGCTATTAGCACATTAATTAACGAGATAAAAATACAAGATAAATAATTTTTCTAAAATATTGGAAAAGATACCAAATATGGCGATCACTATTGTACCTGGAGTTTAATAAAGTTAATTTCGTTTTCGTGTAATAACTACATCAGGCCATTTAACTCTTTCACATGACTATGTATATATTGTAAAGGATCAAATAAAAATCGTATAAGAAATTAATACGTAATAAGAATTAATCCACATCATTCAAATGATAAGATCTACGATTATTAATTATTAGTACTAATTTATACTTCCACAAACGAAGGATACATGCACATGTAAATGTTGTTTATTGTAATCTATACGAAATTTTTACTGCGTTATAGTAGTATAGAAAAACAATGTCAGTAGTATAGAAAAACAATGTCATTTTATAAGAATGGAGGTACATATTTTTCTTATGTTTATGTATATCAATAAAAGAATTGTTTTCCACAATATGGATCTGCCAGTGCATGGCTGGTAACGTTAAACTACAACAACGCAGGCAGCTTATATCAGTTTTTTGACCCTGCCGTTTATTTCCACAATTAAAGTTAAAATCACTATATTTTGGAGTTCGGCTTGATTTGATTTACAAAGGAATGACGTGCTACATACATTATGTGAGCTTGTGAGCACTTCGTTTGACACATGTTTAATTGAATCAAATACACTAACGCACAGCCTGATCAATTTAATGGAGTACTACGGAGTACTAGTATTCATGATTTAAATAAAAGGATATCCAAATATATATGATGATCACTATGGGCCGCTGTATTCATATTATATTTAGTATCTGGACTTGAATAAAGTTAGTAATTTCATATAACAACTACATGACTACATCAGGCCATTTGACTCTATTCACATAATTATGTATGTATATATTGAAAAGGGTCAAATAAAATAGATCAAATGTATAAGAAATTTATAAGAATTGCAAATGTCCTTAATTGCAAACCGAAATTATCAGAGTTTAACAAACTTATCACCGACGTCCCAAAATTAGTTAATTCTCGCTGACAAGTGACGAGCACATGATATTAAGACTTCATAATGAATTTCCTTAATTAGTTAAAGTCTAAAGTGCACGCCATAATCAGCCAATTCTGCCAGCTCCTCCATTATTAATTTGTATTGAATACTTAAGTTAATTATCCGCAAAGTTCATAGTAACATCCTAGTGTCTTCCCCAAATCAAATTGATTACGTTATTAAAATGGAAAATTGTCATTTAAATTATAGCTTTTGGTTGGCATTGGGTTAATCTCATAACTTGGGCATCCACAATGGAGCGGATTAAGCCCCGCCCTATGCATCGCCACGTCAGCATTTTATCCTCCGCCTCTTCCACCTACAATAGGACGGACTATAGCACGCCCTAAGCATTTTATCTATTATATAAATATTTAAATACTTCAAAAATTTGAAAGAGAAAAAAATTCATTTCATTAAAATTAAAACATTACACTACGAAATAAAAAAAACTACAAATTCTCAACGGCGGTGGCGGTTCCAAACTTCTTCAATCATGTCGTTCATGAGCTGAGTATGGTCTTGTTGGCTGCGCATTGAGGTCTGTCTCTGTAGAACCTCACCGAAGCCCATCGGTAATCCTCGAGCGACAGGCGGGGTCGCCGTGCTGGAGCTAGATCCGGCTTCATTATCCACCCAATCGGTGACATGTCCAACTTCTTGTTCGACTATCATGTTATGCATGATGATGCACGCATACATGACGTCGGCGATGACTTCCTTGAACAAGAAACGCGTCGGACCTTTCACTATTGCCTACCACGATCGGAGCACCCCAAAAGCCCGGTCCACATCCTTCCGCGCAGACTCCTGCTTTGCCGCAAACAAGACTCTCCTCTCACCCACTGGGCAGCTGACCGTCTTAAAAAAAACAGGCCACCTTGGGTATATGCTATAGGCCAAGTAATACCCAATACGATATCTGCGGTCGTTGGCAGTGAACTCGATGGCCGGGCAGCGACCCCTGCACTGTTCGGCGAAGAGGGTGGACGAGTTGAGGACGTTGATGACGTTGTTCGACCCGGCTACACCGAAGTAGGCATGCCAGATCCAGAGGCGGTGGTCAGCGACGGCTTCCAGGATCATCGTCGGGTGGCTGCCCTTGTAGCCACTAGTAAATTGGTCTCTCCACGCCATCGGGCAGTTCTTCCACTGCCAGTGCATACAATCGATGCTCCCTAGCATCTCAGGGAAGCCGTGCACCGTCTCGTGCATCCTCATCAGGCTCTGGCAATCATCAGCAGTCGGGCGTTGCAAATATGTGTCGCCAAAAGCCTCCACAACTCCCTTACAAAAATTCTTTAGACAACTCGCGGCCAGTTGTCTCACCCGACGTGAAGGTACTCGTCAAACATATCTGATGTGGTGCCGTAGGCCAACTGCCGGATCGCAACCGTGCACTTCTGCAACGACGTAACTCTGGGTCTGTCTATGTCGTCTTCCCGATACTGGAAGTATTCATCACGTCCTTCCACCGTGTGCACAATGCAGAGAAAAAGATCTCGGCTCATTCTAAAACGGCGGTGAAAAACCGTCGGGCTCCACCGTGGTTGATCGGCAAAATAGACTGCGAACAGACGCTCGTGAGCTACGTCGTGGTCGCGGGGGACAAATGTCCGACGTCGAATCGGACGAGGGACCCGCGCCGCCGCCGCCGCCTCAGCCGTTGTCTGCTCCCGCTCCATTTGTGCCAAGCATTCCCCCGCGGCTTCATTAACGCAATCGAACAAGGCTCGAGTCAAGGCCCGTCTGCAGCCATCCGATGTACTCAAATCGTAGCCGTCGGGATTCATTTTTGAGGAGATGAGAGAGAATAATTGAAGATATGTGAAATTGAAGTGTTTGAAATTGTAGAGAATTGTGGTGTTTAAATAAGAAAAATTTTTGGAAAAAAATCAAAAAAGTAAAAAGAAAACGCGTGAGCATCGTCCGTCGCATCGTCCGTGATGCCACAGTGGCGGACGATGCGACGGACGATGAGCATCGTCCGCCCCATTGTGGATGGCCTTATAAAATAAACTAATCAAACCATAACTTATAACTAAAATTTTGATTAAATTTCTCAATCTCATAACTTATATATTATGGTGGTGTATATCAAGATGATTAGAAGTGTTATGCAATGTGTGAAGATATGATGATGAAAACTATAAAAATCACAATAAAGCTCATCAAAACTTTAATTAAATTGAGAAATATAAAAAAATATAATTTAATTGACTGATTTTATATGTTACGAGATTTATGAAAGTTATGATTTAAAAGATAATTTTTCTTTATTAGTATTTCATTCTAGCAAATAAATGATGATCTGATTTGAGTTCATGATTTTAATATGCAAATAATTTTATAAAAAGCGAAATGGTGCGCAGCATTTTCTGCAGAAGATCCAAGCCATTCATTTAATCAGGGACATTTTATTAAATTCTACTAGTATATAAAGTGTACAAATATTGGCAGTTGTTAGGTTTAAATTTAAATAGTTGACTGTTGTCAGGCAGGCAATGTTTCAACTTTCTACAATATTTTTATATGAACATAATAACTTGAGTTCTTATTTTTCGGGTTTATTCGCGGCGATAATTATTAATAATTCTTAAATACCGTGTGAAACCCTGCTATTTTCAAATCTAGGATGCAATTATATGATTCCATAATTCTGTTTCTGTGTGGAAGTTTTCAAACACATTATTAATGATAAGAGAGAAAATTGACATTACTCCTACTTATTCATCCCCAACAGTCCTACAATTACATCACAACTCATCCAATAATAAATATTTCTTCCTTATTAATTTTTCGGTTGTTGCAATTCGAGAGTAAGTGGTGATTTGATTGGAGTGCAGTAATACGAGTACATAAAATATCTTAATTAAACAATCGAATGTGATTCAAACCTCCGATCATCTCATATAATGTCATATATTTTGATTATTAATAAATGTTTAATGTTATTTATTTTGCTCAATATATTGAATAATGAAGCGGTCGTGCTAGAACTATAGTTTATAGCAGTTACTATTAATCTATTAAAACCAAATTAAATGCTCTATAATATTTTTGTCTCTTCAAAATGCAGTCAGTGAGCGCTCATGGCATTCATGTATCAGAATTGTAAAATTCAGTTTTGGATCATTTGTTCCACATTTATAAGTATATAAGTATTCTGCGTCAAATTTAATTTTAATTTTAATTTTTCAGTTGATGATTTTTAAACCATAGTGTATACGTGATAGGAACCAATGTAGAATACAGGTAAGCCTTACAAATTATGCTTAGCTGGATTATTGCATTTTTCCTCTTCTTACCTGGATTAGCCACTGATTTTTACCTGCATCCAAAGCTGCCCTTCTATAAAATTAATTAATCGGTTTTCTGTTCATAATTCTCTAATTTATTAATTATTTTTATCGTTGTAAGAAAGTAGATATAGTATTATTAATTTTGTTGTTCAAGCAAACTAATTAGCCATAGCATAATACCTAAAATTGCAACGAATTCAAAGTTTGGCACTATATATTGAGTAAATTTAAAATATTTGTGAGTACAGGTGCAATTAAATTCGACTTTTCGAATACTATATAACTATTTTATTATATTTTATAGTCAATTGTTGCTTAATTTCCATAATAAGCTACTGAAGCCAGGGGCAATTTAGGGAGAAGATAACATGGTATGGCCGCGTATAGACGCGTCGACAACCAGATTTCGCGCCGCCCATTTTACTTAATCACACTATTTTCCACACAACACATCACAATTCACAACCACCCTTAAATTTCAAATATATAAAACAAAATATAAATAAAATTCCAACGCTGAGACCGCGTAACGTTAACTAAATCCCAATCACATCTTCTCTATAAATAACACCACATTTTGCCATCACATGACATCTATCACAAAACAATCACTAGCTCTTAATTTTCACACACACACAAATCTACTAAAAAGAGGAATGTCAAGAAAGAATTCAATGAGAAGCCGGAGGGCATGGGACGTGCTCCGGCTAGCTCTGCTGTGGGCCCGGAGGGGCGGCGCATTCAGAAACCGGATGGCGATAAACATGCGGCTGCTGCAGAAGGGGATCAGGAAGCTCCGCCACTCTCACCACCACGGGACGCCGCCGGGGGCGCTCGTGTACGGCGAGCGTGAGCTGTCGTTCGACGACACTCCGGTGATACACGTGAAGATGCACCGCCCTGCCTCGCTCCGATTCATGATTCCATGCATCAAGCCCCAAGTGGACTTCGACTACGATTTCGACTTTGACGATGACCAGATTTATGCCGAGGAGGAAGAGAAGGTGATCGAAGAATGTGACGACGAAGTTGATTTGAAGGCGGAGGAATTTATAGCTAATTTTTATAAGCAGATGAAGCTTCAGAGGCAGATATCGTATTTGCAGTATCATGAAAAAAGATCCACGAATTGATCTATTGACCATTGGAGTTGTGCTGGATTTTGTTTTGCCAATTTTTTGGATTCTTTTGTGGTATTTTTGTAGATAGATATACGTTTTGCAGGAAATTGAGTACTGGAAACCTTTTGTTGTTTTTCTCATAAGCTTTCTGTATAGCAGCAGCCAGCAAATCAGCATATATTATGAAATTCAATATTTGTAATAGTATATGTTTTGAAATAAAATATTTGTGCTCATTTTGTTACATATAATTAAGTTATCACGTGGCTAAATTAATCTCGCTTATGATTTGTTATTTCAAATATTACTATACATCTAGGACTTTATATGACATGACTACCATATTATTGGTGGTAAAATAAAACCAGTTTCTAAGACCATCCACAATGTTAGTCTCATAAGAGATAGTATCTTGCGACTAGAGGTCACCACGATTCATGAACCGCCTGTTCAGGTTCGTAAAAAATCTGAACCTGAACCGGCCCGCCTAGGTTCCGGTTCATGAACCGGTTCATCTACGGTTCAAAGCCGGTTCAAGACCGGCGGTTTCCAGACGGTTCCGGGCCGGTTCCGATTTGGACCGCCGGTTCCAAGTCATTTTTTTTTTTTTTTAAAAAAATTATTGAAATTACACTTTGTAGAGTTGTAGTTGTAGTTGTACTATCGAATAAATAAATAAAACGAGAATGACAATTGACAAATGGAGTAGAAGTCGACATTGGAGTTGGAACAATTGGAATTTTATTGATACAATTATACAAATTTGAACGATATGTGAATGTCAATATTACAAATACAAATGTTGAAAATTGAAATTACAAAAGAGTCTTTTGACTTAATACATAATAACATAATATATGCTTGTTAGCTTGTATAACAATTTAAATAAAAAAACTTGAAGTAAAAAACAATAAATTATAAATGTAAATAGATAGTATATATATATACTCTTAGTCGGCGAAGGAGATGTTTCTAGATAACTAAATTGAGGATACCTTTAGCAATTCAACATTAATTGTTGAGTTTAATTTAACCATCAACAATCATGGTAGAATTGTCAAAAGTCTCCCGGATTTAGTCTTATAGAGAAGTCTTCTTCACCGATTAGAGTATATACAAATACAATTATATAATTGTATTTGTATATTTTAAAGTTGAAACAATTGAAAAAAAAAAGAAATAAAGGAAAAGGACTTGAGCCCAACTTAAATTTAAAATTTAAGTTGGGTTGCCTACGTATCCTTAATGCTCAATTACATTAAGGAATCAAAGTCCACGTAGTTCTCTTACCTTACTTACCTATTTGGCAATCGGCGGTAGCCGGTAGACCTCCCACTCCACCTCATTGTTGTTGTTCTTCTTCGTCGGGGTAGTAGTCTTGGTCGGTTTGTACTTGGGTGTTCCAATCTAGCTCTTGGTCTCTAATGTCAGCCGAACACCAATCGTCAAGTAACATGGTGGCTTCCATATTTTGGCCGGATAGTCTACTTCTTCTATCGTCCAAGACGTTGCCTCCAACACTAAAAGCGGACTCGACGGCGACAGTGGAAGCCGGAATTGAAAAAATCTCCTTGGCCATTGATGCAATTATGGGAAAATCTTTCTCATGTGTTCCCCACCAATTGAGGACGTCGATTTGGTTGGGAACGGGACCTTCATCTTCATTCAAAGAAAAACGTGAGTCAAAATATAAATCTAACTCACTTACCGTATTCCTTGCCGACGAACTGCCGCTGGTGGTGTAACCGTATAGGTCGGCCAATTGGGATTGTGCGTCGAGGTCATCAACTTGAAAGAACCCAAAATTGTATTGTTGATGAGGAGTGGGTCGTTGTCTCACTTGGTGAGTACTGTTATACTTGGCTTCGTATTCGACAAATAGAGTTTGCAACTCAAACTCAAATACATGTTTGATGACGGAGAGATTGGGGAGGTTTATCTGGAATGTTTCGGACAAACGTATGTTGTTGTCCTCATTGTTGTCCGATTGCAAACGCCGAAGTGGTTCAAGATCAATAGAACTCAAATTGTTGTAATAAAATTCTAAAATCTTCAAGGTACCGACTAATTTCCATTTCGGATCCAAAACCTGTGCAATCAAAAACACCGTTGGAATCTCACTGAAATACTTAAGCCATTTGTCAATCATATAATATAAAACACACATCAACTCAGGATTTGAGACGGAATTTTTCATAGCCGTCTTAAAACCAAGTGATATATACATGCAATGCTCTAAAACACGAACAAATGTGCAATAATAAACACCCGATAACTCAACAGTCGCATTTTTGAAACCTTTGAACAATTTAAACAAACTCATGCTTTGCTCCCAACATGCATGCGATAGATATAAATCAGGAACGGGATAAGTCCTAAAAAAATCAATCAAATAATCTATATGCTCCAAAGTAGAGTTCAAACAATCATATGTGGAGTTCTATCTAGTAGACACATCAATTGTAAAATTTGTGTACCTGATCTTCTTTTGATGACAATATTTCTTCCAAGCCTTACCAATGTGAGGCTTCCAATGGATCAAATTTACGGCAGTTCTAATAGGATCAACATGTTTTTGCCACAAAGAAAGAGCATCTTGTACACATAAATTTAAAATATGACAAATGCATCTTTGATGAAAGTACTTACCATTTATAACCGGGGCACAAGCCGCAATTAAGTCGGCAATACTTGCAGTGTTAGCGGTTGCATTATCAAAACCAACAGAAAAGACCTTATTGCACAATCTATATTCATTCAAAACTTGAATAATTAAAGCAGCAATTGCGGGTGCGGTGTGTGGTGTAGGAAATTGTCTAAAACCAAGCAAACGCTTGTGCAACGTCCAACTATTGTCCAAAAAATGACATGTAATGCCCATATAAAAATTTCTTTGAAAAGTATCAGTCCACACATCAGAGCAAATGTTTACTTTGTGACCCAAGGTGGACAAAAAACGTGTTACTTCATTTTGCTTCTCAAAAAATTGTCTGTTGTTAGATCTTTGATGTGAAGTTGCGGGTATTCTTTTAGCACCGACATTAAAAGCGGTTTGCATAGTAACTTCATATTTTTTGTCATCAAAAAAATTGAAAGACAAATGCTTCATTGCAGCCCATCTAACCATAGCATCTTGAGCGACTTTATGATCATATTTAAAAAGAGGCGTACCTGTTGTTTCAAACGCATCAGACGAGAAGTTTAGTTGGGTTTGGGATTTGGCGGTCTCATATTCGATCGGATGCTTTGCCTTTAAATGACGATGGAGAGTACCATAGCCCCCACCGGCAAAAAAGGGGTAGGATTTATCGCAATAGTTACAATATGCGACAAATTCATTGGTCTCTTTTTGAGTGGTTGCATCTAGTACCGGGACTTTTTTATAATGTTTAACAAAAATATCCGATTTCAAGGCCTTCTTATTAGCCTTACCCCGCTCGGTTTGAGTTTCAGGAGGAGGAACCGCTTCATCATTTTCAACAACTTGTCCGGCGCTCGTCGGAGGATATTGTGCAGATCCTCCACCATTACCATCATCGTCGTCGGATGATAAATTCACGTTGCCATAAGAGTGATAAGACTCGTAACCTTCGCTGCTGCTCATGTTGCTAAGTACCATGGCAGCCCTATGATCTTCTTCGGCCTACAAATATTATATATAAAGATAAACGGTATAAATAATGTATAGTACCAAAAACAAGAATTTGTAAAATTAATATTCGAACAACTTACTTGCAAACGCATAGCGGTTTGTCGGGAAACCTCATCCATAACCTCATGACGACTAGGGCGCCTTGATTTCCGACGACCACTTTGATCTTGGTCTTGGGCAATTCCCTTTTGGTGACCTCTACTTGCGACCCTCTATCCCTTGTTCATCTCATCATTTCACTACATGGTCCCACTATTATTTTGATACTAAAATTGATAATATTATTAAAAAAAAAAAACACAAAAATAACATAATTGAAAAATACGAAAAATAAATAATTGAGATCCTAATATTACAATTTCTTAAAATTCTAGAATATTGAAATCCTAATATAACAAGTTATTAAAATTCTAGAATCACAATTTATTGAAATTCGAAAAGTAAAGGGCTCGTAGAGAAATAGCTTAACTAGGAGTATCTCTTTTATCTTGCCGGCCCAATTAAAACTAACGTACACAGAAAAAGTTGGGCTTCGTATCAAGTTTCAAGCTATTTAGTGGGCTTCTAGTGAAGTGTAAAGCTATTTACTTTCTCATAATGGTGAACTATGAGATGTATTTGAGGATTGCTTCTGTACCCCCATTGTGGCACTCTCAATTAGTGATCTCGTTAATACTTCCTCTGTCCCGCTTAAGATGATACGTTTTCCTTTTTAATTTGTCCCAACTAAGATGACACATTTTCTTTTATGGTAACTTTCTCTCCAATTAATACACTCAACCACTTTTTCTCACTCCTATTAAAATATCCATCTTTCTTTATCTCTCTACTTTAATACTTACATCCACCTTCTCTCTCTCTAATTAAATACTTTAACCAATAACTCCTAAAATCTCGTGCCGGCTAAGTAATGTGTCATCTTAGCCGGGACGGAGGGAGTATAAATTTTAGTTAAACGCCTTGGTTATTCCATTGATTTTAGATGTTGGATTTTAGTCTATTTTCTTTGTTTAAAATAATTTTTTGAAATAAAATATTTAAATAACCTTACATATCACAATTTCGGAAAAATATGATTTTTAAAGAAAAAATTGCAAAACAATGAAAGGTAGATTGAGAAGCGAGAAGTGCGGATGGGCCTTGAAAATTGTGTGTGTTGCAGTCTGTGTTGCGAATAAAATCACGTGCTCTTTACCTATCGTGGGATCCACAACCTTGTCTAATGAAAACGATTCTCATTTTATTAATTTTCGTCTTAACTGAATTTTCATTTTTTTCCAATATTATACTCCCTCCGTCCCATAAAATTATACATTCATTCATTTTTAATCCGTCCCATAAGAATATGCACTTTCTAATTTTGGTAACTATTTTCTTTCTAATCAGGTGAGACTCATTTTCCAATAACAATACTTTAATTACATTTTCTTTCTATCGCACTCTTACTTTACCAATTTTGCATTAAAATTCGTGCTAAACCCAAAGTGCATATTATTTGGGGACGGAAGAAGTATTATACTACACTTTCTGTTCATAAAAAAATAATCTTATTTGTAGACAGCGCGAGTTTTAATAAAAAAAAATTGATAATGTAAGAAGGAGAGAAAAAAATACCTAAAATATGAAAGAAAAGGAGAAAAAAGTAAAAGAGAAAGAGAAAAAAAAAATGCATAAAATACAAGAGAAAGCTTCCATTTTAGAAAAGAAACTTTTTTTTCTAGACGAATGGAGTATTTACGGTACACAACATTGTATCTTCTTCATATTCCACAATTGTAGTCTATCTTTCCTAAATAGGTAAAGCATATACCCAAATCCATTTGTTCTATTATAAGTAATAGTACGATTTTTTAACCATGAAATTCAAGAAAATAATATTTAGAATGTTAAATTAAAAATGAATAAAATATGATAAAAGATAAAGTAAAGAAACAAAAAGAGATCAATGAAATAACAAAATAAAAAAAAGTAAATGTGTTATGTTTAGTTAGGTCGAAAAATACTCGATACTAGAAACCCAAATGGACAACCATACACATACTTACATTGTGTACACACACGACACATGACACACAATTTAAACTTAAATACAAATTGTACGCACATGCAATACACGCATTGAGCATAATACGCACACAGCACACAATGCATACACACATAAGGGCATCCACAATGGGACAGAGGATAGCCCATCTTAAGTCCCGCCCTGTGTTCCGCCACATCAGCATTCTATCCTCCGTCCCTTACACCTGCAGTGGGGCGCACTATAGCCCACCTTATAGTTCACCATTAGCATTTTATTTATTATTTGAATATTTAAACACTATAAAATTTGGAAAAAACAACTTCATTTCATTAAAAATTCAAATTACATTACGAAATAAAAAAAACTACAAATTCTCAATGGCCATTACGCTTCCAAACTTCTTCAATCACGTCGTTCATGAGCTGAGCATGGTCTTGTTGGCTGCACATTGAGGTCTGTCTCTCTAGAACCTCACTGAAGCCCATCGGTAATCCTCGAGCGACGGGCGGGGTCGTCGTGCTGGAGCTAGATCCACCTTCATCATCGGCCCAATCGATGACATGTCCAGCTTCTTGTTCGACTATCATGTTATGCAAGATGATGCACGCATGCATGACATCGGCGATGACTTTCTTGAGGACGTTGATGTCGTTGTTAGACCCAGCAACACCAAAGTATGCATGCCAGATCCAGAGCCGATGGCCAGCGACGGCTTCGAGGATCATCGTCGGGTGGCTGCCCTTGTATCCACTGGTAAATTGGCCTCTTCACGCCGCTGGGCAGTTCTTTCACTGCCAGTACATACAGTCGATGCTCCGTAGCAGTCCAGGGAAGCCGTGCACCGTCTCGTGCATCCTCATCAGGCTCTGGCAATCCTCAGCAGTCGGCCTTCGCAAATATGTACTCGCTATAAGCCTCCACAATTCCCCTACAAAAATTCTTCAGGCAATCGCGGCCAGTTGTCTCCCCGACGTGAAGGTACTCGTCGATATCTGTCGTGGTGCCGTAGGCCAACTGCTGCTGGGGTTTGGAACCCCTTGCACAGCGGAAGACTTGTACAAAACAAATAAATCAAATACGGATCTATTTGACCGATTATGCGATTAATCAATTCACATGTTAAACAGATAATTGCATGCTAGAACGCAAATAATTCATGCTTAAAGAATATAAATCCTAAAACATTATTTCTACGGTTTAGAGTTACCGATTTTGATTCTCCAAAGAATCGTCGATTGCTCGCGCCTTCTCCATGACGATCTTCAATACTAGACCACAAATCTTCTGACTGGTTTCTGAACTGTATCTCGATATCAGGGTGGGCTGATCTTATCAAAATATTATGACTCGAATAAAGAAGACAGAAAATTCCTCACGGAGGGGGAACTGAAATTCTCACGGAAGAGAAAATAAAAAAAAAATTGTTTCCTTATGTAGAGAGAATGAAACGAAGATTTCATAATGAATTAATTAAATATTCTGTCTCCTTTATTCTCCTATTTATATTAAGTTCTTTTTGGGCCCAGACAGAGATCTATGGAAGGTTTTGGATATGAGCTCCCCAATTAGCTTTTTACTAATTAAATTGAACCCATAATTTAATACAAGCTTGTATTGGAATATTACGAGCAACCACTACAGAAGTAATATTGACATTCTCATCCAAATCCGAAATTACAAGTAATCCGGGTTTCCGTTGTTTATATTATTTATTCCTGCGCTTAAGATATAAATGTCCATTAATTAATTAATGTCTGCTATGGACTTAATTAATTAATATCTTATTAATTCCAAGAGTGGACTTAGCAAGAAACACTTATTTATTATTCATAGAGTAATAAAACTCTAACTGGCCAGTTTTCCGAATAATAAAACATTGTTCGAGCTCCTCTTGAGGACATTATCAAACGAGACTCACCTCGCGCACGATTCAACATAATAGCAATTCTAGCACCGCTAGATATTAATCACCACAACCCATACAATATATCGGGATTATTGGGTTGCGAAAAAAGCGCACCATTTGATAAGTCGAGTAGTGCATAATCAATACTTGTATGCTCAATGCTAACATATGTAGTTTAAGAAATAGTATTTTATCAAGACCTAGTCTTTCAGTGGATAGCATAAAGACCCGTCTTGCTGATAGATCCGTTCAGTGCTATACCACCCCAATGCCATCTTATTTCAAGTAAGGCTTAGAAATATGCGGATGACATTGCAACCTTCCACGATAGATAGCCAAAGCCTATCTTGGTTGTGAAATTCTTCTTTTTTCTTTTGCAAAGCATTACATAGATCTGACTGTATTACCTTAAAGTGGACGACGCCCACAACCGGTCTACTAAGCAAAAGACTAAGACTTTGTTTGCTTCTTATACATTTAAATATTTATAAAACATCTTATAAATGCACAAGCAAACACAATGTAATAATATAATGATTCTATTCATACGAAACTGTTCGAATAATACTGAATCGGGTTAAAAGTGGATTGTAGAGTTTTTGCATTCAAAAGCAAGATTCTATTCTGTCGAACTTGCTTGAAACATGCTTTTCAATATACCAACCATAACAACTGCCGGATCGCAACCGTGCACTTCTGCAACGGCGGACACCGGGTCTGCCGATGCCGTCTTCCTGATACTGAAAGTATTCATCACGTCCCTCCAACGTCCGGACAGTGCGGAGAAAAAGATCTCGCCGCATTCTAAATCGGCGGTGAAAAACCTTCGGGCCCCACCGTGGTTGCTCGCAAAATAGTTTGCAAACAGACGTTGGTGAGCTACATCGTGCTTGCGGGGGACAAACGTCCGACGTCGAATTGGCCGAGGGATCTGCGTCGCCGCCTGCTCCGCCGCTTCATGCTCGCGCTCCATTTCTGTCAAGCATTCTGCCGCAGCATCATTAACGCAATCGAATAAGGCCCGAGTAATACCTTCCGATGTACTCCATTCGTCGCCGCCGGGATTTATTTTTTTAGTGAGAAAGTTGGAAAGTAAGAGGTGAGAGAGATGAGAGAGAAAAATTGAGAGATGGGAATTGGGTGTTTAAATAGAAAAACAAAACCGCGTTCTATCGTCCGCGAGCCCAGAGTGGCGGACGAAGGGGCGAAGGATGCATCGTCCGTCACATCCTCCACCCCATTGTGGATGGCCTAATGAAGGCGCCATGGTATTGACGAGGAGGGCTCAGAGCATGAGCAGCGCAGCTCGTCGCCGTCCCTATCTCGTCCCGCTGAGACGAGACCGCGTTGCAAACACCATCTCGTCCCGAAGGGACGAGCTAGCTCGTCGCGTGTTTCGCGCGGAAGGGCATCGGCACGCGACGTGGCGTGCTCCGGTTCGTGCGTGACACCCACTCGCCGGCCCGCGAGTGGGCATCGTTTATATTCATTTAAAATATTTTTTTTGTTTTTTTTAAAAAAAATCAGGAAAATTCAAAAATAACATAAATAAAAATATTGTAATTTTTAAATTTTTGTATTTTTCAATATTGTAATAAAAATTAAAAAATTAAAATTAAAATTAAAATTAAAAATACTCCATAGGATTTCAATTATGTATTTTTCGTGTTTTTGGATGTTGTAATTTTTGTGGTTTTTAATGATTTAATGAATTATTAGTATTAATTTAATATTTCAATGAAATATTAATTGAATTTGTTGGAAATAAAAATAAAAAATGAAATTTAATAAATAGTTAAGAGATGAGATGATTAAGAGATGAAGGGATGCAGATGTTGTTTCTTAGTTAAAAGATGGACTGAAAAATACAGTGGGATCATGAATAATTAAGGGATAAGATAGTTAAGGGATGAATAAGAGATAACGTCGTGGATGACTCAAACTGTGTTTGTAGTTCTGACAATATCGAAATAACGATTGCGTGTCGTTATAACTGTTGTTAGTACTCGTCCTTGACAATTAAGTATAGTAACAATGGATCCATTATTTAATCATCATCCTTCTTTTTCTATTTATCCATGATCCTTCTTACTATTTTTCGAAATATTACAAATTTATTTTAATAATTTATGTACGTATCTTTAGTTATAAAACTTCACAATAAAATTTAATATAGAGATAAAGAATGAGTAAAACTAGATTACTTTTTATTCTTCAAAGAATATGAATAATTTTTTTCAGTGATCCTTGAAAAATATGAATATTCTAATTTTGAAAGCTATTTTTTTCTAATATGATGAAATCCATTATATATTAATAATATTTTAATTACTCCTCCTATTAACTTTTACTTTACCAAGTATTTACCAAGTATGTATTGAAATCCCGAATCGTATAACACAGTGCATGTATATACATTTCGTACACACAATCCAGAACATTTGCATCACACCATACATCACACATGTATTGCACATATTGCATACTGCATACCTTGCATAAACACACATAACAATTTGCAGCACAAAATACACACTGCATTGACAGTATTATTGAATACTTACACAATTACATAAATAAAAAGTTACTAAAATTAATGTCAAATTTTGATTGAATTTTGACATTAAAAATACTCCTAAAAATTGAATACGAGTATATATGTATATCAGTTGCATAATTTATAAATCTGTATCAATGTTGTTTGAACAGTAATTTTCGTTATAAAATGTAGTCGTACTAGTACACTAGTAAAATTTATCCGATAATAATGACCGCAGTTTGTCTTTCATGTTTGTTTGTTTTAGTTATGGGAAGGTAAATTAAAAAAAAAGTAAAAAAACAATGGGTGGTGATTGATTTTTATAAATGAAAGGAAAAGAACAGAAACACAGCAGCATCGTCAGGGCTCACACTGCATCTCCCTCGTTCTTCTGACCGCACTCTGCTTTTCTGCTTCACAATAATTACGTCTCCAACAAGATTCCGTTCAATACTCTCTCTCTCTCTGCAACAACAATGCCTCCGCCGCCCATTCCCGCCGCCGACCCGCCGCGCTACAGCGAAGACATCGACAGCACCTGCTCCACCCCCTTCGTCAGCGCCCCCTCCAGCCCCGGCCACGGCCCCTCCGGCTACTTCTACAGCGCCCCTGCCAGCCCCATGCATTTCATTCTCACCAACACCAGATCCAAATCTCCCTCCTCGCCTGATTACGACACGCTCTTCCTTCCCTCTGATTCCGGATCCTTCGAGTTCGAGTTCTCCTCCAGGTTTTCCCCCAACGGATACGGCGGACTCACCTCCATGACCTCGGCCGATGAGCTCTTCTTCAACGGTCAGATCCGGCCGATGAAACTGTCCTCGCACCTAGCCACGCCACAGGATGGTTTTCCTCCGCCGTCGTTGGATCTCGCCGGTGCATCGAGCCCTAGAGGCAGAGATCCGAGGCTCCGCAGCGCGAAGCTCGCGAATCGCCGAGCCAGATCCATGTCGCCGCTCCGTTTCGATCAGTGGCGCGGCGGAGGAGGATTTGATTCGCAATGTGCCTCCAGCGCCGCCGCCGCCGTGGAGGAGAGAGGAAATGAAGATGTAGAAGGTGTATCCGGCGAGACGACGCCGTCGTGCTCGGCGTCGTCGTCGCGGTCGTCTTCCTCGGGTAGGAACTCGAAGAAGTGGATATTCCTGAAGGATCTTCTGAATCGGAGCAAAAGCGAGGGACGAGCGCACAGCAAGGAGAGGTTCTGGTCGGCGATTTCGTTCTCGGCGGCGAAGGAGAAGAAGACGACGCCGCCGTCGTCCTCGCGCGACGAGAAGGCCGGAGCTGAGAGGAAAAAAACACCGGCGTCTCGGAAACCGGCGAACGGCGTGTGGAGGAGGCGGGCGGCGCCGTCGGCTCACGAGCTGCACTACACGGCGAGCCGAGCGCAGGCGGCGGAAATGAAGAGAAAGACGTTTTTGCCGTACCGGCCGGGGCTCCTTGGGTGCTTGGGTTTCAGCTCAAAGAGTTACGGCGCTTTCAGCGGATTTACTAGAAATCTCAACCCCATTTCATCTCGCTGAAATCGCACAGCACTAGTAAATTTATGTATAGTTTGGTGCAGTGATGATTTATTTTAGCGATTTCGATCTCCAGCTAGTTCGTGTTCATGTTGATGTTCGTCTCTTTTTCTTCTGTTAATTAATTTTGATTTTAGAAAGCTTCTGTTTTGATGGAGTAGGTTTTCTGGCAGATCACCTGTTTGGTGCTTTGATTGTGGATAGATTTTCAACCTGCTTGCTTCATCTTAGAGCATCCGAGGAGTAATATAGTACTGTCTTCAATCCCATTAAACATGAAATATTTTTCATTTTAAGTTATTTCATTAAAAAAAAAATATTTTATAAAATAGAAATAATTTTATTTTTACTTTTTCTTCTATCTTGCTTTACTCTTTTTTTTTTAACTCACAAAATAATACTATGTCCGTCCATCAAAATTTGTCCCATTTTTTCATTTCCGTTCGTCACCCAAAATTTGTCTCATTTCATTTTTATCATTTTTGGCAGTGGACCCATATTCGACTAACTCATTCCTACTCACATTTTATTATAAAACTAATATATAAAAGTAGGACACACAATCCACTAACTTTTTTAATTCACTTTCCATTATATTTTTTAAAACCCGTGCCGGGTTGATAAGGCTAATTTTTTGTATCGATTATGTGATGAAAAGTCACCATTTACTGGGTCTAACACAAATTTTAAGCCAGGTGTGTGAAGGAATTCGCTAGGTTCAGGAAGTACTGAAGGCAGCGAACCAGCGAAGGAGAGAGACGGAAAGTGAGCAGAATCAAGGAAGAAAATGGCTAGACGAAGGAAGTCCAAAGCGGAGGGCAAAGAAGACTATTCACGCGAAAGAGCCCCTGCTGGACCCACTTCCACGCCTATATAAAGAGGAGCATGCAACACACGAGATATAGATGATTTAGCTCTCAGCTCACACACACACTCACACACTTGGGAGAATGAGGATTCTGGGGTAGTTCAGTGGTTCATCTTTGGAAAATTCTGTTGCAACACCGTCCTCAAGGAGGGCGAAGATACAATTATTACCTTTCAGTTTTTGTTGCGTTTTGATTTCCGTTGAACTTCACCGTTTTGGAAGTCGACTTCTCGTTGCTACTTATCGTATTTCTATGAAGTTGATTTTATGTCATGATTGGTGTTGATTTACGTTGATTTTATGTTCTGAGGAGTTTTATTTCGGAGGTTGATGTTATTTTCTGTTTTGGATGTTTCTGTGCTTGATCTGGGAAATTTGTTGTTGATCTGTGGCTGTTGTTGTTGATCTGTGGTGATTCGGCAAATCTGTAGTTATGGAGATGGTTTTTATCGGACTTTGGTTCGGATGCTTGGATCCGGAGTGGATTTAGCATCCGAAGTGTGGATCTGAACAGGGGAAACTGAGCTGTGCATGGATTTTGATTTTATGCTTTAGTTTTCATGTTGCTTCGTCTAGTAGCGTAGATCTGCCTTAGTTTTAACTGTTCTTCGTTTTTATTGCTTTTAATTCAGTCTGCTTCGTTTCAATTTACGTTCTCACTCTGTTTTTACTGGTTGTTTCATGTCAAAATGTTGGAGAAAATGATGTCGCTGTTAGTTAGTCCCTTAGTTAGTTATTTTGCAGCTTTTTAACCATACTCTACCTTTTTCAGAAAATGGTCCCCACCTTCAGTTGTTTTCCTAGGTCTATGTAGTTTAGGGAATAGTTTTCTTAGATCTAGTAATTATCTCGCTTGTTCCAGTTTATATGCATGTTTCCTGTTTCTGCCTAGGTCTAGTTGTTAGCATAGCAAATTTCAATTACCAAGTCTAGTTTAAATTCCTTAACCCCAAGTTGCGTGGCAGCAGCCATACCACCCAAAACCCCTTTAAATGCGTACTTTCGCATCTGTCCTCGTGGGATCGATCCCTACTTCCCTATACTAATTTAGTATACGTGGTTGAGGGTTTTGAAGAGATATTCTGTGTGTCCAACGACCGATATTTTTCAGCGTTCCGTGAGTTCCTAGACCCTGTGATCTAGTGGATTCTCTGGACCCAGGAAGCTTGACATTCCTTATTGTGCACGCAATTTAAAAATATCCGAGTATCATGGGTCAAGTGAGATAAATTTTGGTGGACGAAGGTAGTATGTTATTAGGATGGAGGGAGTATTGATTAGAGTGATGATAAACAACCAAATTTTGTACAACCAAAATAAGGTAATACTATTAATAATTTGATGTATTATTTTATATATTAAAATCATAAATATAGTAAGTGGATAAGTTAAAAAGACTTATTAGCCTTTAACCTCATTTTTTATTTTTATATTTAATTTTTTTTCCTATTATTTTTAAAATTTAAATTAAAGCATGCACTAAATAAAATTAGTGGTTTCAAAAATTAAAAAATTATACATATATCATAAATATATGACCACAATATTACACACTTTCCATGTACTAGACATGTATTCATATATTTTAATTAAATGTATAAATAAACTTATTTTTTTTTAAAATAAATTAATTTTTAGTTATATGATCACAAGATTCGTTGTATTGATTATCATGCAAAAAGTACTCCTAGTAAGAAAGAAAAACAATATTTCGAATTTGGAGTATATATTGATTTGATGGTTCTTGACTTTGGGGTGTGAAATGAGAATTGGATTTGGGTTGTTTTGGTGTGGGGATGGGTTGATGGATGTTAATGTTTCATCACTTATAGTTTATGATATGACTAATACGAGCTGTGTGCATTGATTTTATAATCTACCCCCATGTGGCTGTGATGTCATTCTATACCGCAGTAGAATGTGAAAATGTACGAATACATAATTATGAATTACTAGTAGTACTACTGCGAGTTTTCTTTATAAATTATTTTACATTGTTGAAAAAATTATGAATTTTAATTACGTCATACTTTATACTCTATTCCACAATTTTAAAGTTAAGTCAGAAAATCATGAAGTTAGGACTTCTCGCATTTATCCACAATGAAAAAAAAATGTTGGCATGTTTAAGTATAGAATTATTGATGTTTTTCAAATTAAATAATTTTTGTATATTTTAGATTATAAATGTGAGTTCGGCCACAAACTAATATTAATAAATTAAGCTAAAATACATAAGCTAAGTTACGTGTTTTGGACGTCAACGACTCACACTCGAGGGGCAAGTGATTTGTCAATGCATTCTACTCGATTGAGTAGAATGTTCTAGAGTGGTTGCAATGGATTACTTCACTGTATAACTCGTCAGTGTTGAGTGACATGTTCTGAAAAAGTTTCATATATCATGTGAACCGCGTGATGTGTGATATCAATAACCAATTTATCAACCACTCAATCAAGTAGCTTGTTTTGGCTTTTTTTTTCTTTCAACTTCGTTATTGTCATTTTTCTTAGAGCCTCCTAAGCCTACGAGAATGAACGAACACCCAATTTCATTTTACATAAATTATGTATTTTTAAGAATAAATTATATCGTTTATTTCATTAGCAGTAACATTCATATATGATTTAATGATTGCTATATCTAATAACTTTTTACTAATTTTTTTTGTTTAGAAGTAATTTTGTAATTTTTATAGTTACGAAATTGACTGTAATTTGACTAAATTTTATAAGTTTTTTTAATAGTGGCGTATAAATTATTAGAGGAAAACAAAATATCATTTGTATATGCAATGATTTGAGTGGTTTGTATGTTACAGGGATATAAAAAGAGTATATATCTACTCTATGTGGAGATGAGTTATTATATGATTGATTATTGATAGCGAGACAAGGAGTTGCAGAATCACATGGGTAAAGATTAGATTTGCATTTGATACTGAAAACTCAACTATTAAAAAGGAAAAGCAATGAATGAATGTCCTTTTTGGATCTTCTCTCTTTAACCTTTTCTTTTCTCTCTATAAAATCTCCATTCTATGGTGTATCTTTCATTTTGCTGCTACTTCAATCGATTTGATCTCTTTATTTCTAAAGTTACCATGTATACTTCAACCACCAATTCCTTTTCCATTTCCATCGAACATTTGCGAAGTACTCCATGTGCTTAGCTTAATTCCTAAATTCATAAAAAAATTTATTACTATTATTTTGTATGAGTATATAATCATCACCTTTTCGATCGCAAACCATTTCGTCACCGTGTGTTTGGTGGCACTATTATTTATTGCCTACATGACATCCAAGTCATCGCCAATGGTACATCTGATTCATCAACTAAAATAATAAAAAGAGTGAACTACAAAAATGGTCCTTGGACTATGGGCGAGATAAACCCATAGTCCAGGGACTACTGACGATATTTTTAAAAAGTCCAAGGACTATGAGCGAAATAAACCTATAGTCCATGGACCATTTTTGTAGTTCACTCTAATAAAAAAAAATGAGATAATTACGCAATTCATACAAAAATTTCACTATTATTTCATGTTTGTACAGAACCATTCAATTTGATAATAGAACCATTCAATTTGATATCGATACAACATGTTTCACCGGATTTCATTGCTACCCGTCACCAGCATTCGAGAATGTCAAATTTTTGTCTATGTGACATCCGAGTTATCAGTTTAATTAGCCAAAAAAAATTTGCCTATGTGATTTTTGTTTTCAATTCCATACTTTTATTTTATTTCAATTATGTAATTTACTTTTCTTGCAATTGTGCAATCTTTTTAGGTAAGTAATTATGATTTGAATTATGTAATTTTTTTATAAAATAGATTTTAATTAATCCTGATTGGTTCAGTCACAAAATTTAATTACAAATATATTTACATACGACGAAGAGGATAAAAGTTTAAGAAATAGGCAAAAAATGAAACGCAATTGCTGGGAAGATCACCTAAAAATTAAAATCGTGTTAATTTGGAGGTAAAATCTCTAACTCTTAAATCGGAAGTCAAGAGAATAAAGTTATGATAACACATTTTTGTCATTTAAGTTTATTTTTGGATTTCACATATGCAAAAATTAATACTGTAGAATATCTGGTGACATAATCTGAACATGATTTTTGTAAGGAGTCCTAAATATTTTAGGCCCGAAATATAATGTACTACCCTTATTTTTCCAAAATGGTTTGATTAATATATGTGCTGAGCCTGTTGCGTAGAAAAACCTTGTGACCAGCCCAGCCCAGCCCAATGTCTGGTGCTAATTTTTGGATGGAAACATGAGCAAAATTTCACATGATAATGTGACGTGGTATATCCCACTAATAATACTTTGACAAATTAATTTGTAGATGTCTAACTAAATATTTTCATCATTTTCTAAAAATGGACATTATTATAAAATTTGAAAGGTCCAAAAATTAATACTACCTATATAATGAATACATGTATAACACATTTATATATTTTGTGACCAAATTAGTTGTCAATAAGAATGCAGACGAGTATTTAATATACAAAATTAAGGTCGTTTGCCACCTTTATGTTTAATAGTATAATTATTTATATACGTGCAAATAATATAAAAATAAAATTATATAATTATTTCTAATTAGGTATAGTTAATGTAATGCTACTGAATTTTATTTATAATTTAATTTATAGTTACATTTTTTATTTGTGATTTTATATGTATGCAAAAAAATTACAAATGATTACCATAACCTTAAACTAAATCATAAACAAAATTTGTTAGCATTATATTAAACGTATGTAAATTTGATTGATTATATAGTTTCATTTTTATACTTATTTTACCATTGTTAAAGACTATATGAATAATTATATTAAATAGTATATAAGTAGCTAATAATGAGAAAATGACATAAAAATTAATTTATTATATTAAATTATCATATTAAATTATCATTGACATACCATAAAAAACTCTAAAAATCAAAATATAATAAGATAATTACTACATATATTTTGTTTATTAAATTATTCTTAGAATTAGAAATATAAAAGGATGAAACAATTTTTACTAGTTCATAGTGGAAGTATTTTGGTCAAATATAAATGCATTCATTGTATTAAATATAAGTACTCTTAATTTTTGGATAGTTTCCAAATTCTATAATAATGCCCATTTTTAGAAAAGGATGAAAGTATTTAGTTGGATTTCTATAAATTCATTTGTCAAAGTATTATTCGTGGGACATACCACATCACATTGCCATGTGGTATGCCTTGACCACTAAAATTTTGCTCTGGAAACATGATATTTCGAATTTCGATGGTTAAGAAATTCATTTCAAATAGGGATGATAGCCATTTAAATCATTGGTTTGGTCATATGTTTCATGAACTTTGAAATACAAAATAGAAATATTAAATTACAAAGTTTAAATTTTTTTCAATTAATATCTTTTTTATAATGTTAAAAATAATAATATTTGTATAAAATAAGAAAGAGAAGTGAGAAAATAAAAGATTATTATAGAGAAAAATAATGAAACATGTCGTTTTGAATATCATTAAAAAACAACATTTTGTGCATTTGAGAAAAATTAAAATTTTATAATTTAATATTTCAAAGTTAAAGAATACTATGATTTGATTAAATTTTGCTACCTCCATCCATAATAAGTGTCACATTTTGCCATTTTGATCCATTCCACAATAAGAATCACGTTTCACTTTTACCATAAGTGGTAAGTAGACCCTACATTCCATCAATCAATTCTACTCACATTTTATTATAAAACTAATATAATTAAGTGAGACTCATAATTCAATAATTAATTCAATGCACTTTTCTTAATAAAATTCATGTTCATACTAAATGTGGTACTACTTAATATGGAGCGGAGGTAGTATAGTTTAAATAGCCATTGACCATTTCAAAAAGAGTGATTTATATTATTAGTAGTGAAGTTCAATTTTTAAAATAAAAAAATCATACTAAACGTAAAAAAGAAAATAATATATACTCCCTCCGTCCCAGATAATTCGGGTCACTTTGACTGGGCATGGGTTTTAAGAATTGTAATGAAAAGTGTGTTGAAAAAGTTAGTAGAATGTGAGTCCTACCTTTATATATTAGTTTTATAATAAAATGTGAATAGGAATATATTAGTGGAATATGCAGTCCACTATAAAAAATAGTAAAAATGAAGTGGGACAAATTATATGGAACGGACTGAAATGGAAAATTGGGACGAATTATCTTGGGATGGAGGGAGTAATTTTCAGTGTAACATCTGGACAACTATATATCATCATACCTATTTCAGTGGACCCCAAATTTTGTACCTCAACCGTCCCGTTTTGAAAAAACGCCAACTGTCATAACTTATAACTAAACTTCAATAGATCTGCCCCACTTTTAAATATGCAGTAAATCACAATATTGCGACATGCCCTGTTTTCTCTTTCAAACTATTCAATATTGTACATAATGAGATAGTCTCTGCTATATTAAAAAATCACACTTTTATACTCTCTCCGTTCTAGAAAGATTGTCCCAGTTCATTTTTTTACATTCGTTTTATAAAAATAATAATAAATAGATAAAGTTGAAAGATAGTAAAATAAGAGAAAGAATAATGTATGTAAGATTATTCTCTACATTATTCTCTCTTTTACTTTACTCTCTCTCTACTTTAACTATTTATTAGGAGTATTATTTTTGCAAAACAAGTGTGAAAAAGGAAACGGGACAATCTTTCTGGGACGGAGGGAGTATTGGTGTTCCGTTTCGTTTAAGGGATTAAAAAATACACACACTTTCTTATGGTTTTAGTCATTAAGACAAACATATAAATTTTCTTGTTTATAAATGTAATGTAACCTATTATTATTATTATTATTATTATTATTTTTTATGTTTTTTCAAGCAATCAGATAAAAGAGATCGATAAACAGATATAATTTTACACACATGCTCTAATAATTTGAAAAATGCACTAGGAAAATTTAACTAACCATATTGGGGCGGAGATTAATCGTCGTAATAATGCTTGAATTCAATTTGAAGCTTTTCAACATCGACGCAATATGACAAATGTATTTTGATCAAATAATCTAAAGGGGAAGTTGCATAATGTGCTCATTTGACAATTTCATTGGAGGTGACTTATTTTCTTTTTAAAATATGTGACTTATTTTCTTTTTAAAATATGGAACACACTCACAGTGTCTCAATAACTAGTGTAGGCTGCCAAACTAAGAAATGTTAAAGTTTGGGGCCAACACAGGCTTACACTAAGGGTAAAGTTAACAACATTAATATTGATAGTACAATATTAAAATTATTCCTTTTGCTCTTATCGAAACGAATTGATAGCATCCCTTATTAAACATTTAACTTTTGTAGACAATATGTTAAATGCATTTATATATGTTGAATAAATTATATTAGCATGGCAACTTGTTATGTTGTAGTATAGCGCAAAAGGGCCCTCAAAAAAACAAAAATTAATTACTTGCAGACAAATTCTTCTTCAATCTAGATTGCAATATGAACTTTGAAATATCATTTCCAATACTCTCGAGCGACATTTCTACACAAAGTTACCACTTCATTCACCCATCAAACATATATACATTATAAATCCATGGCATTCATTTCATCATTTAAAAATCAAAATTAATGAAAAACTATCCATAAAGTTAAGTACAAGTACAACTACATCAACCATGAAAGCATCGCATCCTCCAACTCTATGTCGTTGTAATCATCCCATATCCACGAAAATGTAGTTTCATAAATTTCGGAGCCCCCGAGGCCCGACTCATGGAATTCTGATGAGTTACTCTGTGGACCCGAACCCTGTGTTCCGGGCTCAAATTCATCGGCCCGTGATATTTCCTTATCCACGGTTTCCGGGCCGCTGAAATCCTCCGCAGTGGATCTGCCGCTGGTGGGCGTATTCGGCATGAGAACGTGTTTTCGGGCGCCTCTTGGGTTAATGGTGTTGGTCTTGGGTGGTGGTGGTGGGATGAAGTTGGGATTGGGGCGGCGGAAACCGTGGAATTTTCTGCTTAAATGGGAGTTCCAATAGTTTTTAATTTCGTTGTCTGTTCTACCCGGCAAGTGCGCGGCTATTACAGACCACCTGCAATTGCAAATTCTTTTCATTTTCAAATTTGCTTCTTTGCTTCTCATATCCAATTTAGTTATTTCACAATATAATTATAACCCCACGTGTCACCTTTATCAATGTGGTCGTAATCTTTGTGAGCAATAAATATAGACGGATGGACTGTAGGTTGTATTTATTGAATGGAGTATATAATAGACTAGTGAATAGCTGAAGCCCACTTTTAATTTTGTGTTGGAGATTTGTGGATAGAGTTTACAGAAATGGTTTTTCTTTTTGAGATACAAAAATGACGATTAAAAAGAAAGGAATAGAGAAAAACCTGTTGCCCTTAGATGCATGGAGATTGAAGATGATTTCTTCTTCTTGAGCAGATATATTTCCTCTCTTCACATCAGACCTTAAATAATTGATCCATCTCAGTCTGCAACTCTTCCCACATCTAAGTAAGCCTGCAAAAAGTAAAATAGGAAGATTGTAAAAAAGGTATACTCCTGTTATAGTATTTACGTGAATAAATTTACCTGCATTCTTTGGCAATGATCTCCATGAGCCTTCACCATTCTCCTCAATATATTTTGCAAGTTTTTCATCTTCTTCTGCAGTCCATCTCCCTCTCTTCAACCCAACTTTCGCACAGCACGGCGCTCTTACCATGTCTCTCACACTAGCTAGACAACAAATTAAAAGAAGTTATAATTTATATTGAGACAAACAAGTACTCCTACGTGTTTGCCACCTTAAATAGGAGTAGTACTAATATAGTAAATCATTCCCGAGTGTGTAAAAAATATGAGTGCATTATTCTCGTGCTTTCATTAGTTGTTTGCGTTTAACTATTATTGCGCGCGCGCACACACACTTTTGGTTAAAACTGAAGTAGTAGAAGAGAGAGGCAACGGCAACAAAAGGGGTGCGAGTTTATATACAGAGATAGAGGCATAGAGCAGTGAGTGTTGAAATTTAGAGATTTTGCGGTGAGTGAAATGGCCACGTAGGCTAGTGAGGAGTAGACGTTGTCGTGGCGACTTCACCGTCAATCGCCTCCATCCCCCCACGTTGCCACCCTCCCTCCATCATCCCAACATTTTCTAACCACATTAACTCTTTAATAACAATAATTGAACCTTAAATTGGGATTTCAAATTGTCCAATCATGTTGACACCCAGTGATACAAATCCATACATATCTTCCTTAAAATCAATTGGTGTGAAAATTATTAGACTTATTCAACGACAATAAATCTATGTGACCAAATTTTGTACAATCAAATTCTTATTTATTTGACAAAAAAATAGGTTTATTTATGAATTTAATTAAAATATTAGATACACATATAGTACATGGAAAGTACATAATATTGTGGTTATATATTTATGATTTTTTATTTTTTTTTTATTTTTTTAGAATTATATATGTAATTAGTGCCTACTTTAATTCAAATTTTAAAAATAATAGAAAGAAAATTCAAATATAAATATAAAAAATGAGGTTAAAGGCTAATAAGTCTTTTTAACTTATCCACTTACTATATTTATAATTTTAATATATAATTAATACATCAAATTATTAATATAACTTTATTTTGGTTGTACAAAATTTGGTTGTTTATCATTACTTACTATTAACAATGGTTTTTGCACTGTTTTAAATTCCTAATTTCAATTGATCAGTTGTCACCTAGAATTGGACACTTACTAAACCAGACATGCGTCTCACTCACACAAACTTATAAGACCTGATATGACTCTCCATCATTTTTATTTAATTTGCCAAAGTCTCAAACCATCGTATTTTTACTGTTTTCAATACACAGTATTATTTATCGAATATCACCATTATTATGTACTTTAATTAGCGGAATGAGACTCTAAATATAACAGTTAAATATTAATTAGAAACTGGAGACAAACACATAATCACAATCACCATTTGAAATACCATGTTGGGCGTGTCATGTCTAATAGCGACACCCTAATAATTCAGTTGTTTTATGCTTTTTTGAAAATATTAACTTAGACTCGATCACACCTTGATTACATATATCCGTAATTTGCAGCTAAAATAATCAAATACTCGGTAGAAAATGATTTATTGCACAACTTTTGTTAAGTAGTTAAAGTCAAAACACAGAATTATATTATTTCGCAAATATATTTATATCAGTTGACATAACAAAATATTAAATCCTAACTGATATGTTTTGTGACGCCGACTGATATCAATATTGTTATAATTTTCAGTTCTCGATGTTTCCATTAAGAAAAATAGTACAATCGCCCCTCCCCTAATCGAATATAGTATCTGTAATCAAATAGCTATCAAATAGCTATTTATACGAATGGCAGCAAAATTAAATAATGAATGCGGTAATAATAATACCCAAAATGAAAAGGTTTTCAAATAGAGGTGTCAATGTTTTAATCTAATAGAATCAATCCAAAATAACACACAGTGAAACATTAGTTCATAACGCCAGACAAAACAGTGCAATTTCTGTAAAAGAATAAATGCAATATAATATTGTATTAAATCATAGGCCATGAATGCTCATCTACCTCTCTTACGTCGAATTTAAAGTGGCGGTGTAGTAGTGGTCTCTATTTTGCTCAGAGACAGCTAATTAGCTCAACTCTCTCTCATAAAATATAGACAATCTTCACAATATAAATGGTTTTAATTTTAATCACATTTTGTGTAAGTACAGTTTGTTCTAGAAGATATTATTAGGGATTATATTGTCATTTTCAGTCTCACTTTCGAGTTTGAAACATTGTCATTGCGGTCCTCTTCATAGTAGTTACTGCATTGTTTGCGTGGAGGGTTCAAGATCATTTATTTATGAGTATGTCAGGACTTCATACAACTTATATATAGTTATAAAAATAGAAACTATTTCCATTTTGAGCAGTCACTTAAATATAGAAATTTTTAAAAATTTTCACTTTAGGATATCGTTGACTCAAAATTCACGAATACTACTTCCACTATTTTTCTCTTCATCTCTATTGCTTTATATATTTTTCTTTTCATCTCTCTTACTTTACTAATTGTGCATTAAAACTCGTATTGTTTAAAAAATTCCTATTTTTCAAGGACGTAGGTAGTATTATTAAAGGGTTAATCACTAGAAAATCCATGGGCCTTGTTTGTTTGACAGGGGATTGTACTCTGGAAAAATAATATGATTCCCAATAGGTAGTATTATTAAAGGGTTAATCACTAGAAAATCCATGGGCCTTGTTTGTTTGACAGGGGATTGTACTCTGGAAAAATAATATGATTCCCAATTGTTAAATTCATGTGTTTGAAGAAAACATGGAATGTTATCCGATTCCAAATTACTCTCTCTGTCTCCTAAAAATGAGAATTTTTGAAACGACATGGATTTTAATACAAAATTGATAAAGTAAGAAAAAAATAGAAAGAAAAGTTTTTTTAAAAAAAAGTGTTTTAGTTAAAAAAGTGGATAAAATATAAAAGAGAAACTTTTCATTTTTAGAAATAAGACTATTTTTTGTGGATATCCTAAAATAGCAAAATATAACTATTTTTTTTGAAAGGATGGAATAGTATTTAATGAGCTAGGCTTAATTGTCGAGCTTATTTGTCTTAATGGGCGTTAATTTTATTTATTGTTTGGTTTAGTGTCCTAATAAAATTCATTAATGGGTTGAAATTATCAGAATTATATGTTAAGTGAATTTATTTTGAATTTTATTTTTAAAATTCATTACATCAAAAATTTCAACAAAGCGAAAAATATTTTAACGATAATTTATTCAGACTTGTAGCACGTCAATATGTATTTAATACGTGTCGTGGATTTTAATATTTTATTGGTTGATTCGATCAATTACATCTACTATGCTACCTTTATTCTGCCAATTTTGATAGTATTTGATATTTGAGTTTTGAAATATTCTACTATATCATTAGTTGGTATACTATGAATATCGCAGCTACTCTACGGAGTATTTATTTACGTACCATCTTCACAATCAAATTTCTCAACCAATTAAATTGATTGATGCGTTATTTTCTTTGTAGTATTATTTACATTAGGGGCATCATCATTATTATATTTATTACTCCATATAGGAGTATTTTATTTACAATCTTTGTAATTAATATCACGGGTATATTCTATAGAGAGAATTGTAATAAGATCATAAGAGATCATTCGGCGAAATACCTAATCCTATCAATTCGATTCTCCCCCAAATCAAGAAAACAAAATTTATACTAACATTGAATCTTAGATCTGCTTAAAAATTTGGCAAATTAAGCATATATTTGGTTTTGGACGTTAGGCATTAAAACTCGTGTCATTTATAATATTGTCTATTTTTTTGGACAAAGATAGCATATAACAAGCAATTGCTTTCTTATTTGGTATAGTTATATGCAATAATTACATATTCTTATAGAATTATACACCCTATCTAGAAAGTAGTAGATTAATTTTGTACAATGCATTTGCTTTGCATTTTGAAAATAAACTACTATTTCATTACGAGCCCTAATAGCATGACGTACACCAAATTATATAAAAATTGAGATTTGGAGTGGAACCACTAAACATGGGCATTTTTCATTACTCGGACTTCAAAAACCGAGATTCCAATTTCTTATATTACAACATCCGCCTAAACTGAATGTCTCGGAAAATTGGATGACAGTGGCATGGATCTGTTTTGGAAAATTTATTGGTTGTTACATGCCTAAGATTATCAATCAATGAATGATAGTATAGACTAACAAAATGCTTATTATTGTGACTCGTCGAAAGCCAAAGCATATATTTGGGAGTAGTCATCAACAAAATGCACGTCCAGGCCTTCCTTCACGTTAGCTGCTAGCTCGTCGAAATCCCTCCTGTTCGCTGAAGGAAACACGATGGTCTTCACTTCGCTCCGCCTTGCAGCAATCGTCTTTTCCTTCACCTGACATCAAACATAACGAATGTGAGCAAACAAAGATGAACAACCTTCTCTTGGAATATTCCCGGAAATGGACATACCCCGCCAATAGGAAGAATTTTTCTCGTCAACGTGACTTCTCCAGTCATTGCAAGGTCCTTCTTAACAGGTTTATTCATGGCAAGAGATAGCATGGAGGTAATCATGGTGCAACCGGCACTTGGACCGTCCTTGGGCGTAGCTCCTGCTGGCACGTGAAGGTGGATCTTAGTGTTGGCAAAGAACTGGTTCTCGGGATCCTTCTCGAGCAATATAGCTCTGGCGACAGTGTGAGCAATCTGAGCGCTTTCCTTCATGACATCTCCAAGTTGTCCGGTGAGGTTAAGGGATCCTTTACCTTCACCTTGCTCGACGTGACTAGTCTCTATGTACAGTGTGGACCCACCCATTGCGGTCCAAGCAAGACCCATCACGACTCCTACTGGAGTGTGCTCATATATGCGATCAGCATGGAAAACAGGCTTGCCAACAAAGTCCACAAGGTTTGATGAGTCAACTAAAACCTTTTCAACTTTTTTAGCAGCTTCGCTGGTCTCATCCTTCTCAGCTTCTAGAGTATCATCCTGCTCGGATGACATCCAAGTAATGAATCAAGTTATTATTCTAGGCAATATGAAGCTGAAACTAAACAAAGAAATAAAATGGTACAAATCGAAACAATCATATATGCATGCACTGCTGAAACTTTGTACCTGATTAGCTGCGGAATCAACAATTTCAGCTTCCTGAGCATTTTCAGATGCTTCAGCTCCAACCACGGATTCATTGGACGAAGAACCAGAATCTACCTTATCCTCTTCGAGTTGGACCTGAGGTCCAACATTTGCAGGTTCCAGATTTCTTCCTTGTCGTACAAGTTGCAGAGCAATCTGAGCAGTGACACGCATAATCAAACAACAAAATTAGTAACGCAGAGAACACATACATTGTAAAGTATATCATCTATTAAAGGCAGCTATCACTAATGAACCATACAGAAACTCTGTTTGGTACACAGTCGTGAATCGCAAATCACAGTCAAACCTTTCGGTATATTTTCTCAATCTGCTTCTGAAGATTCCTAACTCCTGCTTCTCTGCAATAATTTTCAATCAGAGCAAGAAGAGCTGAATCTGTGACCTCAACCTGGACCAAAAACCATCATGAATGAGTAACAATTTCCAAACAGAGACAGCAGTTCGTTAAATATTAGTGTTACTATATTAAAAATATGCATCACTTCACAATTCAAGATTTAGCAGTTGAAGTTTAACTACATTTTGAGGTCCAAAAGCAACTAAACAAAGAAAAGAACTGAAGAGCACCATATTATATTACTTAGATTGTGCACAAGAGTTGAGATTCAGCTGACAACAGGCCACCAATGCATGAATTCAATAGAAATCAACCATTTTATTTCTGTTAGACAGCGAAAAATCATTTGATTTGATTGTTACTTTTATTTTTTGTACTATGTTTCTTTTTCCTCCACCTTCCTTGTAAAAAATTTGCACTTTATATTTCCTTCTCCCATGCTCTTTTTTGGAAAAAAAAACACATCTTTCAAACGTAAATAATTAAAACCATAGCATGTGATTCCACGAGAAATGAGAGACTTAATTGGGTGCAATGTTATTAAAAGGAATCTCGACTCTGAAAATTGCTACCTGTTCAAATTACAAAAAGATGATTGACAGTTGTGTGTTATTTGCCCGGACACAAGTGCATGAATTATAGAGACTAATCATCTTAATGAGTGTATGTGATACATATAACTGCATGCCTACAGAGACCAGTAAGGTAGGAGCTTACTTGTTCAGGCTTGATTCCACATGTGTCTCTAGTTGCTTTCTCCAAGTAATCTCTAGCAATGTGCATTTTCTCGTCTGTAATGTACCCAGCAATGGATATCACCTCCATTCTATCTAAAAGGGGGTTTGGAATATTTTCAATGACATTTGCTGTACAGACAAACAAAACCTGCAGCAACCAAGCATACAAAAAATAATTCGTTATGCAGGGGAGAAGTGAGAATCTGCTGAGATAATCTGAATTGTAGCACAAAACATGAATAAAATTCAAGGATTAAGTCTTACAGCCTTACAAAGGCTATTGGAAAACCCTGGCTAAACAAATATGGATCAACACTTGATGCCTCACGCATAACATAGATTGTGTATGGATCATAAAAAAGCAGGAATTTGTCACATAGAAATAACATCTAAGCACACAGGAAGCTCCTACAACTTTTCCACCTTTCACAATGATGATGTCCTCGAGATACAAATGTCGAGGCAATTTCTCGGAGAACCTTATAAAAGTTGGTATTCCTGCGGAATCTACACATGGTTTGGAAAAATTTAAAGTACATATTCTACAGTGCAGGGCTGTAAACTAGCTGAATATCGGGCAGCTTGAGCTCAGCTCATTTAACATACGCGGGTCGCTCGACTCGAGCTTCATTCTTGCTTCACCATGGCTCACAATCTAATTACCTAGCTCGAGTTGGGTTCTTGTGATACTTGATAAGCTGATATTTGAGCTCAAGCTCAAGCTCGACTCGTTTAATGTTCGTATAAGTGTTGTTCGAGCTCGAAATCATTAAAAGCACATGGAAAGTGTCATACGATTTTATCAAAATGTGCTTGATAGGGAACGTTCCATGCTATGTTCCCTACAGTAGATTTATTAGTTTCTGTTATTATTTAGTTGTTTATTACTTGAAGGAGTCTAGTTAGTAGTTTTGTAGGAGATAGTTTTTATTTCTTAGAATTAGAGTTGGTTTAGGAGGAGGAAACACAGTCTAGATGTATTTATCCTATGCTTTTTAACTGTTACTCAAAAGTAGTATGTAGAGAAAATGAGATAAGATGACATATAGACACTCATACACTTGTTTCAAGCTCCAGAAAGGTCAAAACTTACCTGAAGTTTTTCAATAAAATAGTCTGGAAAAAGGAAGTTGGAGAATTTGCAACTACATCCCACTAGGCAATGAGAGGGATGATAGGGTGTGCAGAAAGAGAAATAAGTCACTATTGACACATTTCCTCAGAAATTTCCGAGTTCGGCAAAGCCCCCCCACCCCCCACCCCACCCACCCACACATGGATAGATCTCCCTATTCAACAATATCCAAGGAGTTGCAAAATACAGCTCCATAATTCACATTAAACACATGAACTAAACTGCTCTGTTCGCTTCAAGAAAGTTGATTAACAACTTTCCTTTCATACTAAAGAATACAGAAGCAAGATAAATCTTTCTAAGAAAGGGGGTCACGAATATGCAACAGAGTATAATTAGAATATATATATATATATATACTGTCAATTGAAATAAAGTAGACTGTTCACTAGGAGAACATGCCACCACAGTGACCACACAAATGTCACAATAAAAATCTTATACATCAATATGAATTTGCTAGACAGTAGACACTGACCTTGGACAAATCAATTGGAACGTCAAGATAGTGGTCTAGAAAATTTGCATTCTGCTCTGGATCAAGGAGTTCCAGCATTGCACTTGCAGGATCACCTGCATGGCCCCTTCCCAACTGCCAGAAGATGCATTTATATGAGAGTTTCGCAAAATATACTTAACAATAACTAGTTAAGAGTAAATTTCATCATATCTACAAAAATAAAAGTACAACCACAGAATAAATATGGTCACCAATAGAATCACCCATATATAGCATGAATACCTTGTCAATCTCATCAATCAGAACAAGAGGGTTAGCCGTTCCCACACTTTTCAGACACTGAACCATCTTCCCAGGCATGGCACCAATATAGGTTCGGCGATGCCCCTGATATTTATCTCAGTGTTACAGGCTTATACGATAATTGGTAAAGCTTAAACATTACCCAAATAAATAATAAAATCCTATGCTCACTTTGATTTCAGCAACATCAGAAAGACCTCCAACTGAAAACCTGTAAAATTTACGGTTCAACGCCCGAGCAATGGAACGCCCAATACTAGTTTTTCCCACTCCAGGTGGACCAGAGAGGCATACAATTTTACCTGTAAAAAGTTTAACAAACAAGCTAGTGATAAGGTCCCTATATTGCAGGAAGTGCATCACAAGCTTATCTTGGAAAACACATCGGATGCTGGTTTGCACAGGAAACAACATTTAGGTCTAACCAAAAGTTTGTTCAAAATTCTACAAAAATTATGATCTATCAATTAAGTGTGCGGCCAGCGTAATGATCATTTTGTTTCGCTCTCCAGTCTCAATTTTCCCATCACATAGACTTTTCACTATTATCAATTTATCATAATTATAAAGAGAACAAAATTAAATGACTGCTTGCTTAACAGATAATCTAGAGGAGGCTGAGTTCGATAGAAGGATAAGGAAGATTTGGACTCTTAAAATCTTCAGGTTTTTATCCTGTATATATTTCACTGATCATTTCCATGGCAACAATTCAATTTCAGATTATCCTTTTTGTCAAACCGAGCTGGAAAGAGGAAATAATCAATGGAAGTTCAAGTTTTCTTCAATCCAATAATCAAGTTGCTCTTCTGTGTGACTTCACATGCAAATCGTATTATTCCTTCAAATGACAATTGCAAAAAGGAGATTATCATACCACCATAATCTATTCAACTGGAGTAACATAATTCAAGAATGCCAACATTATTCTAACAAAACAGACAAGATGATGCAAAGTTTAAAAAACTGCCTGACCTTGTGAGATTCCTCTCAGTTTCCCGACCGCTATAAACTCCAATATCCTTTCCTTAACATCCGTTAACCCATAATGGTCTTCGTCTAAAATTTCTTGAGCACGAAGCACATCAAAGTTCTCATCACTGATCAGAAAATTAAAGAGAAGCATCAGGAAAAAAACTAATGTAGGTTAATTTATTCATCTTAGAGAAAAAACTATAACTTAAGATATTACTATTTTATTTTGTAATGGAGGCATATTTTATGAAAAAGAAATAGTTTTCAGCATGGAAAATTTCAGAGCTTTCACTTTAGATAGTGGTCAACAAACTACTTAAGGATAGTGTAATTTGGACAGAATTGAACAATAGTAACAGAAGATGATAATTGCCCACACCTGTATTCTCCCCAAGGCAATGCAGTCAACCAATCAAGATAATTCCTGGTTACATTAAATTCACTAGAGCTAGCTTCTAATAATTGTAACTTTGTCAGTTCTTCTTCTATGACTTGCAAAACATGAGCTGGGATTTTCTCTTTCTTTGGATCGAGCCTTTCTCTGAACTTTCCTGTTTGAAAATAAGTAGAGTATCAATAGTCACAATTTTCATAATTTGTCACGAGCTAGTAACATCTAAGTAAAATATTTATTTACACTTGCATCAAGCAAAAGGTAAACGGGTTTTTTAAAAACAACTTAAGTGAAAGAAAGTTGTTGCAAGATATCAAACCAGATAGAGCAGTTTTGTCATCTGTCTCCAATCCCAGCTCCTGAACAATATATAATTTTATAATTATTCAAATCAGATAACATCTTTCTGTCCAAGTGGAGTTTGCATTAGAAGTGCTACATGAAATTAACTAGTATACAATAAACCACACGGCAGACAGATATTTTTACTTATTGCATTACCTTCTTTATAGCTTTAAGCTGTTCATTAAGCAGATAGCGTCTTTGCTCCCCACTTATCTTCTCTTCAATGGCCTTTGCTATTGATTCCTGAGTACAACCAATAAGCATGGCAAAGTAATTATCAAATACAGGAGAATACAAATCACAGAAATTTAAGAAATAGTGCTGAGTGTGATACCTGTATCTTGCTAATCTCCATTTCTTTCTTCACCAACTCCAAGGTGAGTTTTAGACGTTTATGCACCTAAATGTAGAGTCGGAGAACTGAAGTTACAAATTTGTGTAATAACAAAAGTAAACTCCAAAGAGCTCATCCATGTAAGGCCAGAGGCATTGAGTGAAATAGTTATCCTTTGGGGCAAAGTTTCTTCCTGCTAGCACCTTGAGCAACCACATCAAGATCAAGAACAAGTGTTTCTACTGTTTCAGTTGAAATTGTTGGTCCAAATATCTTAATTTATTAGTTATGCAAGATATTCATAGGGACAAGAACGCATGGTTGGCCCTCAATAAACCAATTAGAAGCTCTGGGAAGCGTTCAACTTCCAAGACACCACATGAAACCAATTTAAGCTAAGATTGGAAGATTTTCTATTGCTAGTATTGGTAAACTACTTACATCAAGTTCTTCAAGCACTTGTTGGCATTGCTGCTTATTTGCACCAGATATTGCTGCTCCAAAATCTGCCACTCTAGGATACGTAAAATCCCCAACATGCTGTAGGAAATTCAGAATGGAAAAGAACTGGTCATAAAACAGATAAATGGAAACTTCTATACACAGTTAGATACACAATATTCATCACTCCAATTTGAAATTATGCTGTAATATGATGATTTCTGATATGCATTGCAAGGAAAGGAAAATGCTAGGTTAATGTCTTCCAGTTCCTGAGGTATAAGAGGTTAAGTCTCTAGGAAACATTAATTTTTTTTTTAAATAAGTGAACTAATTACATCTAAAATAGTCAAATGTATTATGGATAAGAATTTTCCTGGTGAAAGTCAGGGTCCTCAGGGAGTAAACTAGTTCATAGAGTATTATTTAAGATGTGATCAATGTGAGGAATGCGCATGAGAACTTCCCCTTTTTCAGGAGCTAAAGAGTTAAGCTACTACAGTAATAGAGCTAATATACATTGGGCCCCTAAAGCCTGCAAGTTTTTTTTTCACAAGATTCTCAAATAGCAGTAGCACATACAAAGAACTAGATGCAACAAATCACAAGCCATTCTTTTTTTTTTTTAAAGAATGAGGTAACTTCTTTTCTTTTGAGGGGTTTGGGGGGGGGGGGGGTAGTGGGTGGACAGACCTGAATATAAGTCTGCGCATGATCTCGCCAAAGCGGGCTTGTTTTCAAAACATCTCTAAGGGTTGATATAACTTCAAAAGAAGTAGCCTTGAGAATGTCATCATCCTTATCATATGGTATTTCCTGAAACAGGAATCAATAGATAAACTGAACTTCTCTTCTATAGAATAGTCAGGCACTCAGATGGTATATGATCAATACCTTAAGATGATCGACTTTGACCGTCAGAGGATCTTCACTGACCTGCATAAGACAGGTTCACAAGAAGCACGCGCCCAAAGAGATATTAGGATGCATGTTTGTGAGTGCATATAAGCCAACAATCAACTTGTCTAAGTAATACTATTTCAGCTCAATAATATTACACCTATATGTAATTAACATGCGTGAGAAATTAAGTAATAGGGTGGTAAATATTCCATCTTCAAACAGAATAATAATAAAATCAAAATCGATAGAGTTGCGCCTACCATCTCTGAGATTCGAAGTCGCCTGTGACCAATGAGAACAACCTGATCCCCTTGTATGCTTGTAATCTGTCATCAAACCAACTTGGTCAATCCAAAGTCATCTGTTATATGGATATGAAATCATGACATAGCTCAGCAGAAAGTGTGAAATTACCTGAGCTAGTGTGCCAACTTCATGAAGGCGGTTGAATAGATCTTTTCCTTTAAGATCATAGATACTTTTTTCTGAATCTGAACCCTCAGTCCCTTCGTCATCTTTAACAAGGAAGGCACCAGCATAAGGGGCTTGCCTTTTTCTACTCTCTGTTAATGCTGCTAATAACTTTGGATCCTGTGAAGGCAATCAAATTCCACTATCTCACAACCAACAAAATGAGGAAGATCCACATGCCAGATTATATATTTTTCAGGAACATCTTCCACAGAATCCGTGTATATGATGCGTACCACACTATCACATAGAAATTCTGACCGCATTGTGTAATTGGAATAGGTAGCAATTAAGCACTGAATGGGAGAAAGCCCAGGGTATATACAAGACACACAAAGGGCAACAACAAACATTCAGAATTCAAGTCATAACGGTTTGGTTGCCCTTCGTTTCTGGTACTAATTACAACATGTTTAAAAAAGTGAACACAAAAGAAACAAAACAAATTGTTAACTAAAACACACTGCTTGCCATTAAACTCATAAGAAAATGATACTATAACATATGTATTAAAATACAAAATGAAGACAAGTCAGAACTCAAAAGAATGTGCATCGGCATATAGAAGCAACGACACACATATTAACTTAAGCTATAACACAATACTAGAATCAAGAGATAAATCACACCTTTACGTACACTGGCATGTAGAATCCCGGAAATAATGGCCTATGCGAGAGGGGCAAGGCTACAACCTGCATAAGTAAAAAAGAACAGAAGAAGAAAATTGTTATTGATAAGTTGCGAGGAGAAATATGGAAGCTAAGATCGGAGAGCAACTAACTGTTAAACAATCTTCAGGTCTAACAAGTGTAGGCACAATAGCGGACGAAGACTTGGATTCCGCAGCTTCATCGCCATCGCCCCCCGACTTGACCCGCACTGTTGCGTCGTCTGGATCGGAGCCATCGGTGGAATCAGAGCAAAACCTCCGAATTATATACAGGCCTCTCTTATTCTGTCCGATAATGCGGCGGAGCAACGGAGATGCAGGCTCTCCGACGGGCACATAGCGGCGGGCGTGAGCCCCAAACGCGACGTGCGAGCTGCACCTGGCGGTAAGAGTCTTCAACATCGATAATTAGTTGTAATGAATTAGGGTTTGAAGCTGATTGGAATTAAAGGGTGGGAACCGCCATTAAAGAGTAGTGAGAAGCTTGGGGAAGAAGTCGATGTATTCTTCTTTAGCCTTGTGCTTATTTTCCAGTTAAAACCTTACATTCATAAACCCTCTGGTTTTTTGAATTGACCGAACTACCCTTCAATTGCCGGATCTCAATTGGGTTGGTTATCGCATTTGAGGTCAGATCGAAAATTTTCATACTAGTTTTATAACTAAAACATTTCCATGTGACCTTTCCTATTTAGATTATTTTTAGACAAAATACATTTTTAGGTCCTTATACTTTAGTTAAAATGTTCATTAAGTTCTTATACATTTTTTTCATTTTAATAGGTCCTTATACTTTTTACAATATTTTTATCAGATTCTCGTGCAATTTTTCATTTTAGTAGGTCCTTATACTTTTATCATAACTTTTATTAGGTCTTTGTACTATCTTTTATTTTAGGGACTTTTTTACATTTATCTTGGATAGTAATCTAAATTTAATTAAACTTAATGAACTTTTTAATATTCCATTATTTAACTTAGCATAGTCTATTATCATCTTGTTATCCAATAATCTCCATAAGTTGTAGAGAATAATAAAAGATTAACCGTGATGATTGAAGATTAAAATCGAAGTTTCTTTTTAGAATAACTATCTGAATTTTCAATTGATTATTTATATTTATATTGAAAGATACGTTTCCCTGAATATTTATAATCATAAGATAAATTAAATAATAAAATTAAAAGGTTCATTAAATTTAATTAAATATAAATTATTATCTAAGATAAAAGTAAAAGAATATTTTAAAATAAAAAATTGTATAAAAACCTAATAAAAGTTATAATCAAAGTATAAGGACCTACTAAACCGAAAAAATTGTACGAGAATATGATGAAATTTATGAAAAAGGTATAAGGACCTATTAAAACGAAAAAATTGTATGAGGACCAAATGAACATTTTAATTAAAGTATAAGGATCTAAGAATGTGTTTTGTCTTATCTTTATTATCCATGTGATATACTATAGTTGTTTAAAGTTCATGGAACTAGGTGACTTATTAATTCATTATATTTAAAATCTAATAATCGATAACTATTATATGATTCAAATTAAAATATGTAAGTTATAACTAATACTCCCTCCGTTACATAGTAATAGAGTTATTTTGTCATTTTGGTACGTTCCATAGTAATAGAGTTATTTCCCTTTTTAGTAGTAAAAGTGAACACATTTTTCCACACCTGCTTTACTCTTTCTTACTTTTTTTCTCTCATCATCTCTCATCTTTTTTTATTTTTCACTTTATTCTCCATTTACTTAACTCACCTAACACAATTTTTTTTAATTTCTGTGCAGAAAAGAAATGCCTCCATTACTATGGAACGGAAGGAGTACGTAGTAACACATTTCTTTTTACCACCTACCATGAATGTAGTTTATGTCTATCTTTTAAATCATTTAATTTCTTATACTTAATGAGTAAAACACAATCAATCAACTAATAAAAAATAATTACGTTAAATAGGTCGTTGAATTAATTTATGCCTAATTATAGTAAAGAACAATAATGGTAAACCTACAGTATCTCCCTAAACTTCGAGTCTCACTTATCAGATCTGACTTCACCTCCTGTATTGGCACTGCCACCTATCTTCATTGCTTCTTCTTCACTTGTCTCTCTCATTTCTTTTCATCTTCCTAGACACAAACCAATCCATGACCATCTATTCTACAGGCTGAAGTATACGTTACTCTCAAACACACAGCAAAACCATGAATAATGCCCAATACGGGCGTTGCATACTATGGATGCGAGGACACGTTATAAGCATGGTTGCGGTAACGATGGCGGCGTTGGTGGTGGTGTCGGGGCAAGAAAACGCAGCAGCGGATCTCTTGAGATTCAAAACGGCCCTAGTGAACGCGGATCCGGCTCTGGCGGACTGGAACCCATCCACGGAGCCGTGCACGGGCAACACTGGCAACTGGGCGGGTGTGTTGTGCTACAACGGCTACGTCTGGGGGTTGCAGCTCGACAACATGGGCTTGCAGGGCCAGATTGATGTCGACGCTCTCGCTGGCCTCCAATCCTTGCGGACGATCAGCCTCACTGATAACAACTTCCAAGGGCCCATGCCCGACTGGCGGAAGGTCCCCGCGCTCACCTCATTGTATCTCTCTGGAAACCAGTTCTCCGGTCGGATCCCCGATGATGCTTTCAACGGCATGGACTTTTTGAAGAAGGTCTATCTTTCCAACAACAAATTCAGTGGCCCCATCCCTTCTTCCCTGGCCTCGCCTAGGATGGTGGAGGTCGGCCTCGACAACAACCAGTTCTCAGGCGGTATACCGCCTTTTAGCGCTGATAATATCAGAGTCTTTGATGTCTCTGGAAATCAGCTGCAGGGCCCCATTCCACCATCTTTGCGCAAGCTAGATCCCTCCTCATTCCAAGGTATGTAGGGTGTTAGAGGCCCCCAAGTCAGAATGTGTGTTATTTACTGAGGGAGTGGTGCCCTTGAAAACTTTGTTAAAATACAGTAATATTAGCTGGCATCACAAAACATATCAGTTCGTCATATTGAGTATGAACTGATATTCATGAATCAAACAAACAGATATTGAGTGAAAAACTGATATGTTTTGTGATATTAATATATTTGTGAACTGATCTGATTTTGTGTTCTAACTATAAGAAGAGTTTTTTGAAAAACCATCTCCTATAGATATATGATGGACTGTTTTTTTTTTTACAGGCAACTCAGCGTTGTGCGAGGGACCAACGTGTGAGCCCCCGCCAGACATGGAGCCGAATATTCATCCTCTAACTCCAACCAACGCTTTCCCATCTAAGCGTAAAGGATTATCTCCAGCGACAATAGCCATAATTATACTCAGCAGTCTGTTGGCTTTGTTTCTGCTCCTATTGCTTCTCCTATTATGTTGCCGGTGGTGGAACCTGGACGATGACGTGGAGTCACCACGACAGATGATGATGACGAGATCAGAGATGGTATCGCCCTATAGCGAGAGGAGAAGCCCTATGACAGTAGGAGCCTCGCCCCAGCAAGCAACAAAGCTATCATTCGTGAAGAACGACAGACAGAAGTTCGACCTGCAGGATTTGATGAGAGCCTCTGCGGAAGTGCTGGGGTCCGGGAGCTTCGGGGCGTCATACAAAGCGGTACTGGTGGATGGGGAGGCATTGGTCGTCAAGAGATTCAAGCAGATGACCAATTTGACCAAGGATGACTTCCACGACCACATGAGGAGACTCGGCAGCCTCAAACACCCCAATCTGCTACCCTTGGTAGCCTACCTCTACCGCAAGGAAGAAAAGCTCTTGGTCTTCGACTTCGTCACCAACAACAGCCTAGGGAAGCACCTCCACGTTGACGGGAAACGACCCGAGGAGTGGCCGAAGCCGCTCAACTGGCCATGCCGGTTGAAAGCGATCAAAGGGACGGTGAGGGGGCTAGCTTACCTCCACGCCGAGCTGCCCGCCCTAGACGCCCCCCACGGCCACTTGAAATCGTCCAACGTCCTGCTCGATACCAACTACAACGCCCTGCTCATGGACTACGCCCTCAGCCCGGTGGTGAACCCAGCGCAGGTGAGTCAAGCCCTGGTGGCGTATAAGTGCCCCGAGTATGCCATGAGCGGGCAGACGTCGAGGAAATCAGACGTGTGGTGCTTGGGGATTTTGATCCTGGAGACGCTCACGGGGAAGGCCGTGGACAAGCACCTCGGGCAGGGGTGCCAGTATGGTGCAGAGTTAGCCCGGTGGGTGAAAGGTATCGTTGAGGAAGCGAATGCCAAAGGGGCGGTGGGGGTGTTCGACAAAGATATGGAGGCAAGCGCGGAGGCAGAGACGGAGATGGAAAAGCTTTTGCAGATTGGAATACGGTGCTGCCAAGAGGAGTTGGACAAGAGGTTAGATATGGCTGAGGCACTTAGAAGGATTGAGCAGCTCCAGGAGTGATATGCAATAGGTGTTTTTGAATACTAAAACCATCAACTTCAATTGTTTTGTATTTGGAGACAATTAAGTTATATAATCAAAAATCACTTATAAGCTATCACACACCACCATCAATATATTAGTACATCTATCCATCAATTACCAATTATTAATATATAATACCACAGTTTTTATAGATCCATTTTGCCGCGAAACTTCATAAAATTTCTTGCTAATCATATTACATAATTTCTGTGACATATATTATCAAATCTAGTTCCAGAAGTTGAAGTTTATGTCAACATAGATAGCGTTAGATCACATGAGAACTTTCAGTTTGATAATTTTAAGGCAAAAAATAAATATTCACCGGTTCTCTAACACCAAACAAATAAATATCCACCAATTATCTCGCTTGGTTAGAATAACATGAAATAGATATTGTATATTTCACATTCTTTTATCCGTGTAAAATAGGATATCTTCTTCAACTTTTGCCTTTACCCGTTCAAGAATGATTCACTGAAGTCACTACAAATCGTACAGGAAAACCAAGTGAAGGAGTGGAGTACCAATAATGAGCAAGCAAACATTCTCATACAATCAAAGTGTCCAATGGCAAAAAGAAAAAACTTAAATTTTACACATTGGTTAATGAATAATAACAATTTGCAAAGATACTAACTTTTAATCATATTAAAAAAGTGAAAATTGAGTAAAGATGAAATTACCCAGCTCCAAAAGGGCATTTTTGGTGAAAAAAATGCAAAAGTACTAATTTTGAAATAAATCCTTAGTCTAGGGACTACTGTAAATATTTTTAAAGTCCAGGAACTATTGACAAGTTAAACCCATAGTTCAGAAATCATTTTTGTTGTTCACTCTAAAGATAATTATTTAATTTGTTCAGTAATATATATTGTATTATAGGTATTTTACATTTTTGTAATCTAATATTTGTACGAATAAATGCAGGTGAAGGAGCATAACTTTGACTATACGAGGATCTAAAAATAAAAAGTCTAGGATTTCAGGTTATGAAATCTATTTTAATAATTGTGTCTTATAGGATTTCAGGAGATGGCGAGGATTAATCTTTATCAAACTGAATGTTGGAAAAATTAACAAAAAGGGCTCTTGATGAATATGACTATACGAGGATCTAAAAATAAAAAGTCTAGAGGATATAACTCTGCTTAGAGGTTTTTTAAAGTAACTTACAAATTTACGTTCTTCTGATTGCATTTTAGATAAAAGAAAATATTATGTAATTAAATTTGTTGATGCATGCACACAACAAGAAAATTACTGAATTTGTGGAGAAGTAGAGACAATTCTTCCTCACTAAGAAAAATAGTACTATTATTTATCATTAATGATATGTGGCGAAAAAGTAAATTAAATAGAAGATAAGTACGGCAACAGATGCCTTAAACAGAATTACGATGCAATTTAAAGGTGTTCTTAATTTAAAAGCATTTTGCAAAAATAACATTTAAGAAGTAGAGAGAAATTGGAAGAAGACGGAGAATTTGAGAGATCAATTAGAGTATCCACAGTGAATGCCAGATCTCGCGCCCGATCGCCCGAGATCGGGCTCCGGCTCGGGCGTCCTCGGGCATCCATTGCAGGCGCCCGAGAGAGACGACCGAAAGATCGGTCATCTCCATCGGGCGCCCATTACAACGCCAGCCCGATCTCGTCCGAGCCTGATGATAAGACTAATTTCATGCATTGGTTATGGGATAAATTCTGTGATTTCCTGGGTCTAACAAAGCTTTATAAGCCAGGTGTGTAGAGAAAATGTCAGCCCCAGGGAGAAAGAGAAGATTACCTGGAGGAAGAAGCTGGCGGGAAAAGTGAGCAGAAAAAGGGAAGAGTTTACTAAACGAAGGAGCATCCGCAAGGAGGGCAAAATGGGAAACACCAGGAAGAGTCTAGAAGCTCCGCCCCCTATAAATAAGAGCACGCATTCAACATGAAGGGAGTCCTCCTTCTGCATCATCAGCTCTTAGCTTAGCTTTTCCATTTCTCTTCATACACACTTTTAGGGGAATCATCTTAGGGGTTCACGTTTCAATTCCATTGTGGTATAACACCGTCTCCAAGGGAGGCGAAGATACAATCATTTATTTGCTTTTGTTTGTGTTTCGGATTTCCCGAGTCTTCGTTGTTCGAAACTCGGTCGTGTTTTGCTACTTTCTCGTTGGATATTGCGTATTTTGCTATGGAATTTGCTACTATGGTTTTGGTTATGTAATTGTTGCATTATCTGGTTGTTTTTGGTGGATATTTTCGATTGACCTGAGGTGGATTTTGAATTGCATGGAGATCTGTAGTTGATCGGTTGAATGAGGTTGAACTTGCGAAGATCGGAGATGGAAATTGTGTTGGATTGTTGTCGATGGCTTGGATCCGGAGTGGATGAAGCATCCAGCGTGTAGATCTGTTCGTGTTTGCATGGTTGTGATATTTAAATTATGTTTACTTGTTTACCTCGTCTAGTAATCGTAGATCTGCTTTAGTTTCAGTAGTTCTTTGTGTTAATCGGTTTAATTTCATTTGCCTTGTTTCGATCCTTACTTTGCTCTGTTTTTCATCTGTTATTTCGTGATAAAAGTTAGAGAAGATGATGTCGTTGTTAGTTAGTCCTTTAGTTGGTTAATCTGCAGCTTTTTCCCTCGTACTATGCCGTTTAGGGAAATGGTCCCCACATGCTACGCTTTCATGTGTCTAGGTTAGTTTAGGAAGCCGTTTACCCCGTCTAGTAGTAATTTCAAGCTCATTTGGTCAGCATTATGCATGTTCTGTTATCTCTGGCTAGATCTAGATGTTAGGATAGGACATTTCATTTCCAGAGTCTAGGAATTAAATCTCAACCCCAAGAAAATTGCGTGGCAGCAGCCAAAAATAGTTTCCAAGTCTTTCAGCATGTTTACTTACACATCTGTCTCTGTGGATTCGATCCCTGCTTCCCTGTACTAATCTTTTTAGCATAGCGGGTTGAGGGTTTTGAAAGGAGAACAAGTAACCTGAGGATTCTCTGAGTTCCTAGACCCAGTGTCTAGTGGATTCTCTGGATCGGGGAAGTTCTATTTTATATAACAACGCAGCACTCACACCTTCGCTCTTCACCTGACTACGCGTTTTCCTTTTTTTTCCTATCTATAAATATACCTTATTTTCACTCATTTCTCACACATCTCTCAACCCTCACACAACATCTCTCCATTACAATCTCTCTCTTTCACTCACTTTTCCAAAATGTTTTCCGGGGAAGATATAAGTCGGGCTATGGAACGCGCAATGTTTGCTTTTGGGAACCAGATTCTCGCAGGTATTCGTGCAATACAAGGGCAAGAGCAGGTCTCGAGGCCCATCCGTCCGTCGAGAGCATTGTCTAGCTCATCAACGTATGTTTGAGGATTACTTCGCCGATGAGCCCCGGTGGGGACCGACGGTTTTTCGCCAACGGTTTAGGATGCGGCGAAAACTATTTCTCCGCATTGTTCACGCGATGGAGGCGAGCGACGGGTACTTCCAGCAGCGGCAAGATGCGGCCCACAAAATCGGTCTATCCTCGTTCACGAAGTGCCCGGTTGCGCTTCGTCAGTTGGCATACGGCACCACGGTGGACATGTTCGACGAGTATCTTCACGTCGGGGATACAACTGACCAGGAGTGTCTGGTAAAATTTTGTGAGGGCGTGATTGACACCTTCGGCTCCACATATTTGCGCAAGTCGAATGCCGAAGTTTGCTAGTTTCTGATGAGGATGCACGATAGTGTGCACGGATTTCCTGGAATGTTAGGGAACATTGATTGTATGCACTGGAAGTGGAAGAATTGTCCGGCAGCATGAAGAGGCCAATTCACCAGTGGGCATAAGAGTACCCACCCGACGATGATCCTTGAAGCCATCGTTGACCACCGTCTTTGGATTTGGCATGCTCACTTTGGCGTGGCGGGGTCAAACAATGACATCAGCGTGCTGAACACGTCGAGTCTCTTCACCGAGCAATGCAATGGCAACGGTCCGGTTATCCAGTTCACTGCCAACGGACAACAGCATCATATGGGGTACTGCTTAACCGATGGCATATACCCGAGATGGCCAGTTTTCTTGAAGACGATCTCCTGCCCAACGGATGCGAAGAGAGCCCTTTATGCACAGCGGCAAGAGTCTGCATGGAAGGACGTGGAACGAGGATTCGGTGTGCTTCAAGCACGTGGGCCAATAGTAAAAGCCTTGGCTCATTCCTGGTATAGACATCATATTGCCAATGTCATGTACGCGTGCATCATCTTGCACATCATGATTATTCACGATGAAGGTGCAAGAGTTGGCGATTGGACCAACGATGAAGCTGAATCGAGCGCAGGTCATGCAACCCCGCTGGTCATTCGAGGTTTACCCTATGGAGTCAGTGAGAGATTACAAGCTCAGGAGAACATGCGCAACCGACAAGCTCATCTTCAACTCATGAACGACATGGTTGAAGAAGTTTGGACACGCAGTGGTCGTTGAAATTGTACCTCTTTTTAAGTATTTTCGTTGATTTTTTTTTAAAATTAAGTAATGTATGTTTTTGCTAGTTCTTTAATTTAGAGTCTAATTTTGCTATTTATTATGTGTAAACATAAAAAAAGTAATATTAAAATTGAAATAAAAAATAGATAATTGATAGGGCACCCACTAGGGCCAAATCATTGAAAAAAAAGGGGTATGCTGATGTGGCATCCATTGGGGCGCCCACTAGGACATCAATTGTGGATGCTCTTATGGACGGTTGGAGTGCTATGGCTTGTGATAATAGTATAATGAGATACCATTAATACTAGACTTAGAGTTTCAAATTTCTGGTTTCCTAGTCAATATATAGTATGATGTCTATTTAAGATGTTACTACAAGAAAATGTATACAAATCTAGGTCGCAAAATCATTAGCTAGAGATGGCACGGGCTAATAATTTTCACATGACTATGCGTAGAAAAAGTGCGATTCTACCTCATAGCTACACTACTTACTTAGGCACTTAGCCTTGTAAAAATTACTATAAATTTCTAGTTTCGATTTTGAATTAAGACTATCTAATAAATTGATAAAATAAACCCCCAGCCCCTCCCCCTTAATTTCCAAATGCAGTTTTTTTAACTTTTCTGTGTCATATTAATAAATAAATCCACTTTGCTTTGAATTCAATTCTACTTTCTTCAGTGCACTTATATGTTTTCAGTGTTAAAATGTTAATGGTAAAGATAAAGAGCACGTAATCCTTCCTTTTTGAACTTTGCAAGCTTTTTTCAGAGATGAAACCAATAGATATGCAATTGTAGGATATTAATAGATAGGCAACTTGTAGGATATTAAGGAGTATTTGTTTATACATTTTCACAATCAATTACTCTCTCCGTCCACGAAAATTCGTCCCGATTTGACCGGACACGAGTTTTAAGAAATGTAATGGAAAGTGAGTTGAAAAAGTTGGTGGGATGTGGGTTCTACTTTTAGAGTATTAGTTTTATAATAAAATGTGAGTATGAATGAGTTTGTGGAATATGGAGTCCACTACCAAATATGGTAAAAGTAAAATGGGACAAATTTTGGGGGACGGACGAAAATAGAAAAATGGGACAAATTTTCGTGGACGGAGGGAGTATTTTATATTGTTAAATACATATAGAATACGAACGAAAAAGAAAGACTTTACCTACGCTACGACTATCTATTTGCAGCCGGGAGGGGTCCCTTCCCGTCCACAAAAACTGATTAATATCTTCTCACATGTATGCCAAAATTGACTTACATATTTAATATAACTTCTTTTTTGAATTACATAGTTAAATAATTCGATGTAAATAATTAATTAAGTAATCAAACTTCATCACATAAACTCGTAAATCGTGTGAGCTGAGCTGTTGTAGGATTAATTAGACAATGACTTAATTTGTTAAAATAGTAAATAATTAAAAAAGAAATAAAAATAATTAATATTAACAAATAATCTGAAATCCAACACCGAAATTATTTTATTTTTCTTTGATCGACACAATAATATTGACACTAATATATTAATGCCACATATGTTCGTGTAAAAAATTACTCCCTTCGGCATTCAATTAATTGTTCATTTTTACCATTTTTCTATTAATTGTCCGGTTATCATACATGGTAAGGAGATCATACATTCTATTATAACTTATTTCACTCTAATTTTATCTATAAAACTGATATATAAAAGTGCGATATATATTCCACTAACTTTTTCAATTCACTTTCCATTATATTTCTTAACACGTGTGCTAAAATTAAAGCTGACAATTATTAAGCAACGGAGGAAGTATCAAGTTTACTCTATTAGTCAATCGGCGGTTTTTAGTTGGAGTAATGAAATTTGACCATTATAAATAGAATCCTCTAGAAGGCATTCAATATTCACGAATGGTGAGCAAATTTTATAATATTTGTTTCATCTAATCTATTTTAATAGTAATTTTGATTTTAATGTTGATTATGTATCAATAATCAATATAAAATCAAAGAGTGATTCGTTATTTTTAAATGAAAAAGAAAAAAAATGCACCTTCGATAACAATTTACCTTCGAAAAAAAATGAGGCACGGAGATTAAGAAAAATTATGTTAGGTGAGTTAAGTAAATGGAGAATAAAGTGGAAAATAAAAAATGTAGAGAGATGAAGAGAGAAAAAAGTAAGAGAGAGTAAAGTAAATATGAAAAAATGTGTTGACTTTTATTTAAAAGAGAAATGACTCTATTATTATGAAACGTATCAAAATAATAAAATGACTCTATTATTGTGAAACGGTGGGAGTAGAACTTAGAAGCAGAAAATATAGTAGTGGTAGAAGCTGTATTTAAAAAACAAAAATATCAAGTATTTTAATAAAAAATAATAAAAAAATATCCCACTTGTAGAATCGTAGTTCATCTGGAAAAAGATATGACGTGGCATTCATGCAATATCCACTCTGTACCAAGCGTTTTGGAAGTCCACCCGACAAAAACGAGTCACCCGCATTAGATATACAGCAAACATATCTTCACACATCTATTATCTCATTTTTCATTTTTGTTGTTTCGACCCAAATTCAATCACATTTAACGGCATTATATTTTGAACAAAATAAAGTATAATTTCAAGTTAGTAGGTGAACTACAAATTTGAACATCATTCTGCACGTATAAAAGCTGGGTGAAATTTAACAATAATTAATTATAACTGCAAATATCTCAAGAATGAGATCAAATATATTAATTTGATAAAAAATAGACGAAGAACTAAAAAAATCAGGAGAGTCATGGCCAATTAATAGATAGACTAGAGTACAAAATTTTAAAACATTTATTGAGATTTTAACAACGCCCTTCGTCTATACCTATATAAACATTGACACACTGAAAATTGAAAACATACATTTATATTTGTATATAATCATTAATCATATTCGGTTCTCGGCATGGATGCTTTCTGTTTGAAGGCAGGGATTCACGGAATCACGGCACCGCCGATTGAAGCTGCCGGGAATGCGGATTTCCGGCTGAGTGCGGCGGCGGATAGGCCGTATGTTTCGTCGAAGAATTTCCCTTGGGGATTCACTTTCCGGTTGCCGCCACTGAGATCGCTATGGTCGGGGACCAAAATCAGGTGGGAGCCGGCTATTGCAGTGGACGACGCGGTTTTGGCTGAAAAGGATGAGAATTGGGTTTCCAAGGTTTTGCATTTCTATTCGTTGAGAAAAGGGGCGGAAACGAGGGTGAAATTGGAAGAAAATAGGGGAAATTATGTTGAGGAGGAGATTTGCTGTGTTGAGAATGAAGAATGTGATGTGTGCGATGTTGACGATGACAAGATTGAATTCGACAGGGAATCGTTTTCGAAGCTGCTTCGAAAAGTTTCTCTGGCGGAATCCAGATTATATGCTCAGTTATCTTATTTGGGAAGCTTGGCTTATTGCATTCCTCAAATCAAGGTATGGTTTTCTTCAATTTTCAATTTGGTTCACTGCATTTAGGCATTTTTCAATTTGGCAATGTTGTTCGAATTTCTAGCTCATAGTATATTTGTGTGGATTTCATGAATTGCAATCGATCTTGAAACACACATTTTTTTGTTGGAAAATTGTTCGAGTAAAGACAATGAGATAGGAAGAAACAAACGAAAAGAACACTAATCGAACTGCATTCCTGGTAGATTTTAGATCATATTATGATGTTATATTTTTTTTATCTAATTGGCTAATTGCTATGTGAAATGATGCTACAGCCTGGGAATCTTCTGAGATACCATGGATTAAAGCTGGTGACTTCATCCATAGAGAAGAAAGAGTTGGCATTGAAGATTGAGAAAGAGAAGGAATCAGCTGAAAACCTACAAAAACCTGCAGCTCAAGCTGCAGATGCCGAGAGGGATGAAACCAGAGAAGCAGAAGGCGTTGAGGCGGAGGCTGAAAGAAATCGCGTTTCTTCTGCAGCTTATCAGATTGCTGCTTCGGCTGCTTCTTATTTCCATTCTCATACCAAGGTCGTTCTTAGCTTGAGATCCTCCAAATCGAAGCAGAGTGAGAATTGCGAGGTAGATACAAGTGGATGTGATGCAGGTGTCAATATGATGAATCATGATATGGCCTCATTTATGGCAACTACTGATTCCATGGCAGCAGTTGTTGCTGCGGAGGAGGAGGTAAAGCAGGCTGTGGCTGATGATCTAAAGTCGACCCTCACATGCCCCTGTGAGTGGTTCATTTGCGATGATGATCAAACTGCAACAAGATTCTTTGTTATACAGGTGGAACAATTATGCCTATAAGGATATGATCATATATGTTTTGCTCTCCTACATTTTCTTTGACAAATATTTAAGTTGCTAAAACATCAATAAATTTCTTTCAGGGATCTGAGTCACTGGCTTCATGGAAGGCCAATCTACTTTTCGAGCCGATGCAGTTTGAGGTAGTTATCTAGCCTGCTTTAAAGCTTGTAAAAAAAATCATATTTTGAAGTTAAATATTTATGTGGTAATAGTGTGTGATGCATTAGATGAATCATTTTTGCCAAATTTATATTTGTTGGTTGATGACTTGGTGTAGATTTTACAGTAATTTGATCTATCCCTCTTTCTGTTTAGGGATTCAACGTTCTTGTGCACAGAGGTATCTATGAGGCTGCAAAAGGGATCTACGAGCATATGTTGCCTGCAATTCATTCACACCTCGAGACTCATGGTGATCGTGCCAAACTCCGTTTCACGGGGCATTCTCTTGGTGGTAGTTTGTCAGTGCTTGTGAATCTCATGCTGCTGATCAGAGGTGGAGCGCCTCGTTCTTCATTGCTTCCAGTCATAACTTATGGAGCACCATCGATCATGTGTGGGGGGGATCGTCTACTTCACGACCTTGGGCTGCCACAGAATCATGTGAGGTCGATCACAATGCATCGAGACATTGTTCCTCGAGCATTCTCTTGCAATTACCCGAACCACGTTGCTGAATTTCTCAAGGCTGTAAATGGGAATTTCCGCAACCATCCCTGCCTTGATAAACAGGTAGCTAGTTAGTTAACCTACTATCTGAAATTTGCCACATTTCAACTGATAACATCACTCGCTTGTGCACTATGTAAACAGAAGCTTTTATACACTCCAATGGGCGAGCTTCTGATTCTCCAACCAGACGACAAATTCTCTCCCAACCACGACCTCCTTCCTCCGGGCAGCGGTCTGTATATCCTGACATGCTCAGCTTCAGACATGGCCGAGGCAGAGAAGCAGGTCCGCGCTGCACAAGTCGTGTTCCTGAACTCACCGCACCCTCTCGAGATACTGAGTGACCGGTCTTCATATGGGTCCGAAGGCAGCATTCAGAGAGACCACGACATGCTCTCGTATCTCAAGTCTGTGAGAAACGTGATTGGCCATGAACTCAACCGTGTGAGGAGAGCTAGGAGGGAAGAGCGTCGGAAAGTTTGGTGGCCGGCTGTGGCGCCAAGTGGTGGTGTGATTGTGAGGCGGCCGGTTATGCAAGGGCAATGGCAGGGGCAGTTCAATTTCTCGGGCATGGTCCGGACGGGACGGGTGTCACTGAAACGGTTCAGCACGTTGGTAGCGTCGCAGCATATGCATCTGTTTGTTGTGCTCATGTTCCCTGCTCTGGGAAATTGTGGGTCCATGAACATTAGTTAGAGAAGGAGAAGCAACAGTAACACGATTCTTTATGCTTATGCATATCAGAAACCAATAGTATATACTAGTAGTACTATAGTATTGGATGATCATGAATGAAATTCTTGGTTAATGGATATGACAAAAAACCATGTTGTCTGTATGATGAAGCTTTGTTTAGGCCGAGACGAGCTTAAGTTATGGGATAGAAAATGAGATACGAATGTGTGGCTTCATGTGTGTTTTTAATTAGTTCAGATTCTAGAATGAAATGTGGTCTAATTTGATGTAGCAATGTGGTCAATATGCTTTAAGCCAAAAAAATGTAAAGCTGAGCTATATTTGCAAGTTGCAAATTCGGCCCAAAATAAAACAACAATAGTGTATTGGTTATAGTTATCCATCCAACAAGGCAGGCAGACAACCTTTCCCTTCTACATGTGGGCTCAATAATTGTTGAATATTTTTATCTTATCTTAAGTTCTTAAGATCATTTTTTTTTTTTCTGTTTTAGCATCCAACAAAATTAATCTATATCCCATTTTTCAACTTTTTTTCCACAATAAGCAATTACTTATAATATGGGCCACATTACCGTCCCCGAAATCTCTATTTAGGGACTGAGAATAATTAAAATAAGATGTTAAAAGCGATATCTAGGTTTGTTGATAGTAGGCTAATGATTTCAATAATCTTTTTACAGTTGATAAGAAAGCCCTGAATTTAGGCAATCCTAAATTTCTAATGATAATGTATGAAGAATCACATTCTAGTCAAAATTCTCTCTCTTTTTCTAGTCAAAATTCACTGTCTTGCCTTAGGTGATAAAATAACAGTCGATTATTTAATTTGTCAAATAAATAACAATCAATCGAATATAAGGGCTATATACACAGTATCAATAAAATGTAATGTTAAGACAATTAAATGCGCAGGACAAATAAAGTACGCAGAAAATACAGAGTAATATCCCCAAGAATATATTCTCTTTGTTTCACAATAGGAGTCACATTTGGTTTGGTGTGTGAATTTTAAGAAAAAGTAAAGAATAGTAAGTTGAAAAAGTTGTGGAATATGATTTCACTTTTTTATACAACTTTTATAATAAAATGTGAGTGATGTGAGTTAATGAAACATGAGACTTCCTTACCATTTTGTAAAAGTGAAATGTGATTCTTATTCTGGGACGGATAGAAATGACAAAATATGATTCTTATTGTTGGATATAGGAAGTATGGACGTGTTCGCTTTGTCAGAAATGCCAAGAAATGACTCCAATTCTGTCCATTTACAGCGTTCGGTTTACAATATATAATTCATGCGAGCCCTTCAAATTAGATGACTTCTTCCTTGGGCGGCACGAGAATTTATGCAACTTTATTTTATGTGTGAAGTGAAAAGAGTAAAGTAAGATAGAGTGACTAAAGTAGAGAGAAATGTGTTTTATTTTTAGTAAGAGCATCTCCAATGGTCGGCTAGCGACCGGCTAGCCGATTCGTCGCGCTGGCCGATCGGCTAGCCGAACCATTGGAGTCGGCCAGCGCTAAATCGGCCAAAATATCGGCGTCCGCTGGCCGATCGACCGGCGCTAGCCGATGCGCTGGCCGCCATTGTGGCGTGCCGATCGGCCAGCAATAAACGCGATTTTCAATCTCTCTAAATTTCTGTGCAACAGCAACATCTAACGATGGACAGCAACAATTAGGCCCAATACAAAATTAAGAACTAAAACTATAACAAATTCAAGGACCCACAATTTATTCTTGCTAATTGAACACGGAGGATGCTTACTATAACAGATATGTTTGCTTATTCTTGCTAATTTATTCTTGCTAATTTATTCTTACTATAACAGATATCTGTACTATAGTATTGGACGATGCTTACTAGTAGCAAGGATATGTTCCGATGAAAATTTATTCTTGCTAATTGATATGTTTGCAAATATAAAAAATAAATATTGTAGTGTTTAAATATTCAAATAAAAAAAAATTACTTAGGGCAGAGCTTAGGGCGAGCTATAGTCCGCCCCATCGCAGGTGGAAGGGACGGAGGATAAAATGCTGATGTGGCAGCGCATAGGGTGGGGCTTAGGGCGTCGCATCCTCCGCCCCATTGTAGATGCCCTAAGAGACAGCACCTGCATCCCTTCATTTCTTAACCATCTCATCCCTTAACTATTCATTAAATTTTATTTTTTATTTTTATTTCCAACAAATTCAATTAATATTTCATTGAAATATTAAATTAATACTAATAATTCATTAAATCATTAAAAACCACGAAAATTACAACATGCGAAAATATGAAAAATACATAATTGAAATCCTATGGAGTATTTTTATTTTTTAATTTTTGATTTTTATTACAATATTGAAAAATACAAAAAAAAAACATTTTAAACGGATATAAACTACGCCCACTCACGGGCCAGCGAGTGGGAGTCACGCACGAACCATAGCACGCCACGTCGCCAAGGCGCGTGGCGAGCTGTCTCGCAAGACGCCTCTCCCGGAAGAGCCAAGGGACGAGATGGAGACGGGATGGGAGCTGCATCGCTATCTCGATGCGGTCTCATCTCTTAGAGACGAGATCGAGACTGCAGAGAGATGCGTTGTAGATGCCCTAAAGACTACAAATCTCAACCCAAAGATTGAAATATGTAATTAATTCTTAAAGAACATTACTTCTTATAAGTTAAGGGAAATAAATTATAGACCATTCTTAATTGATACTTCAATAAGGATGTGTTTTGTTACTCTAAGGTGTCAATCTGTTACCATGACTAATTATATTATGATAATCTATTTAGAATTGAATTGTGAGATTTTTTTTATGGGAGACAAAGGCTAAGACTAATTATCACATGATTATCCATTTAGAATTAAATATGAGATTCAATCTTATAAACCAAAAACAATATATATTTAATCTTGAGATATAATCTTGCAAACCAAATAATCTCTAAATATATTAAAAATAATATCAGAATTGCAAAATTATAGCTATATGAACACTTAAATAAATCTGAAAATATGCTAACTACTTCAAACTCCACACACCATGTGGAACGCGTGCAATGTTGCATTGAACCGCTTAGAATGTATCTTGACTTCGTTTCTCGCCTCTTACTTTACTCAGATTCTACTTTTACCTTAATTCTCGACCTACGAGTGAAATATAGTACCCTCATTCCATAATAATAGGGTCATTTCATTTTTTAGTAAAAAAGTAACACATTCCCATTCTTACTTTTTTCACCATATCCTACTTTATTCTCTCTACTTTTTCCTACTTTTATCCTTTTATTTAATACAAATTTATTTTAATCTTCGGGCCCCAAAAAATGCCTCAACTATTATGGAACGGAGAGAGGCAGTATATATTTATGAATCTAGAAACATGATGGAATATTTAATTCACCTCAAATTACGAAAAAACATTTTTTACCTAGGCAATATTAGTTAAGATCTCAAATCATTTATGTGCCAACTTGTTGCAAAAATTATGATTATAAATGGATTTTATACTACTTTAGAATGATTAGCACTCTGTTAATGAACCGTGTAAACTTCTTGGTTGTTGGATAAATCAACTAGGTTCTTAATTTTTAATTACTAGTATAAGAATTGTGCTCCTTTTCACCTTGATTTACGGTGCTTCCGATCCACACTCAAATATAATCATCAACCGAATAATAGTAAAATAAATCCAAAACCATGAGGCAGCTTACTTACCACACAAATTGTAGCTTTAACTAAATTAGATCTCTTATTCAATATCCACTTTTTATTACCCCATAAACTACTTGCTTTGCTTGTAGTTGGGACACTCGTTTACACTTTTTTAAATCAAATTAAGGTCGAATATTAACATTCAAGCTTATATTTAATAGCATATTTATATTTTGATAGTGTATATATTCGAATTTGGATAATGAGAGTCTCTAATTATAAAATTTTTATTAATTTTTTAGTGATCTTCTAGTGGATTCGAATAATATTATGTTCGTTGATGGCCCAAGTTTGAAGAAAAATAGCATATGATTGTCAGTATTGAATAAATTATGAAATGATGATGTAGTGTCAATTCTAATTATAGAACTCAAAGAATGATTACACTAATTCATTACTTGGTAAATAATAATCGACGAAGATATCTATATCTAAATAATGAAAAATCCACGAGCTCTCTAAAAGGGCAATGGCTTAATTTAAGCATATCTGTATATGTAAAACAAATGCAGTTATGATAATTTTGTTTCAATTGGTTCATGAACTTAGTTAGTGGCGATAACACTAAAAAAAAAAACTAATCTTTTAAGTACGTAAAAATAGATCAGACGCAACTAGTTGCATTAAATTCTTTTTTTTATAAAAATTATAACCGCAACTTAGGACGTAAAATAAAGTGTTTTTAAATTGATGACAAATTATCTTAAGCTTTTGTTTGGCTAAGATGCTTTCATTTATGTTCCCTAATTTTAGTTGAGATACTTAGAATTAATGGTTTTTGAATAGTTGGTAATATACTTAGAGCATAAATTAACGTCTTTATTTGCAACTAAGAAAAAGTCCTTATTAACCTTTTTTTAGCGTAAGAATCTAGCTACATTGGTGGTTCAAATTTAATTAATGCAGGTTTCCCACTTCAACATGTACTGTCATTACGCATTTAATTCTTCTTTCAAATTTCAATAGGAAAACCAAAATCACTCCATTTATGAAGGTCTCAAGATTATTGAGATTTCACATTCTCGTTTTTTAAATCGAGCTATCTACTTCAATTACTATCTAATTAATGATTGTGAGCAGATAAAAAGACAAGATTAAAATGTTACAAACAGTTTTAGGCGATTCACCCTTAATAGTTTTGTGATCAAATAATGATGAAATATATTACTAGAAGACTAGAAGATGTTGCGGAAAAATGTGTAATTAATGACCAAATGGTGACTTGCTTTGCTGAAAACATACCTAACAATAACATTGGCTTTTCTAACGATCTAGTGGACAACCAAAAACTAAGAAATGGTTATATACTTATAATAATAAAATTCCAGAGAAAAATCTAGTTGCAATTTAATTTGTACACATGCATACTTATTAGTTTGACTTTGGTTATAGAGATTTTTACTAGTTCACTTTAAAAAAGCGAAAAGCATTTTTATGAAGGTGGTTGCCTAGCTTGAATATGGACAATATAATTAGCTTGTCACAACAAGAAAGTCCAAAAAATAATTTTGTGTAATTATCGAGCAGTTTTCCGTAATTTTAACTCTGATTTTAGAACTAAGTAAGCAAATTAGATTTCATATGAATATATGATTGAAGTACTTAGTAATTTATGTTACACTAACACTAAAATCATTATTGGGAAACATTTGAGACACCAAAATTTGAAGCATTTGGCAATTTGTTGATGAAATTTTATTTGAGGAGATATTGTTAGTAATAAATAAAAGCTGTGATGCAAAACCAGTGATGATTGTGTAGTCTGGCATTTGGCAACAGTAATAATGACTCACCCATCCCCTACTCCTTTCATTAATTCCCCACCTCCCATTTTTTGAGGTTTATAAAATTGCGTGTCATATTCAGTGACAACGACACGCAACTAATTTGAGACCTAAACAACATATTCATCTCATCTCACCTTACCTCTATCATCATTCACATAATAACATCTGTACATACACCAAAACATATTGTTACGCAAACACAAAATGTAATAAATAAATGATCTAACCACATAGTACAAGCTAGTAGCAAAACTTCCCCCCTGAATGAGATCACCTAGCATAGTCTGTTGAGATCACCTAGCATAGCATACTCATTTGCTTCCGAATAAAAATCCAGTGGTCCGAACACATTGGCACGTAGTTTCTGTTTTGGCTGTGCTCACTTCATTCATCAATGCACGTTAATTAACAACTGAGTGCCTCGTATTTGACCGGGATACAATTACTGAACCCGGTTTGCGAAAGTAGATTCCCAACTGTCGCCAAATCCCGGCAAAACACACCTTGAAACGCTGTCGTCGCTACCATATTATTCCCGCCACAAACTTCCCCCCCTATAGCTGGTTCCGCTGCCTTCTTCCGTTGCGCCTCGTCCTCCAAAATCGTAGCCACTACACTAGTATAACCCCTCTGAATCATTCTGTATAGCAGCAATCCCGACATTTTCGCCCCATCTCTCACGGAATCCACATCTTTGTCATCTGCGAATTCGCATTTCTCCATGAAATTACATGATTTCTCCGGCTTGTGTCTCAGCATCAGCAGCAAATGAGCTCTTTCCAATTCCGATCTCGAGCAACCTCTCCTCAATCCCATCAACGCGTAATAATCCACGTTTCCGCTCTCTCCTCCGGCTAGCCTCTGCTTCAGCTGCTGGATTTTAGCAGCCAACGAGCACAATCGCCCCGGAATTTCTCTGTACTGAACCTTCTGCCGCTTCCAAGCCGGCCCTGGCAATTTCCGGTCACGCAAAATCGAATTGTACAATAATTTCAAATGCTCCAGATCGTGGAGGCTATCCGGCAAGCACCTTATCGATTCGAACAATGCTGCTCTAATCGCCAGCGCCTCGATGCAAGACGTGTCCAGCGCTAGGGCTCTGTTGCAATCGGCGATGGCCTCTGCGATTCGTCCGGCCGATCGGAAGGCCGAGGCGCGGTGGACGTAGCACTCCGACAGAAACCCCTGCGGCGCGCCTCGGCGGCCGTCGAGGATTTTCGTGAAGTGCCTAACGGCTTCGGAGTAGAGTCCTGCGTCGAGGGCGGCGATCGCGGCCGTCTTGCGGCGGATGAGGAGCTTGATGTGGCAGAGGAGGTGCGAGATGCTCTCGAATTCGGTCTTCGGAGGCCTTTCCGGCTGGTGATTCTCGCCGGAGAGGGGGTGTTTGATGGAGGAGAAGATGTCGTCGGAAAGAGAAATGCTCTCGCGGCGGAACGCGGCGGTGGCGAGGCGTTTTCCGGTTTGGAGGAGCACCAATGCGTCCTCCATTAAACCTAGGTGGCAGCATGCCTGGCCTAACACCGAGTACCTGTTCGATGAAATGCATCAAAAATTGAGTCAAGCTGTAACTCGTTTTTGATTAATGCATCTGATCACTGTGATTTGGTGAGATTTCATTAATGGTGGCCAGTGGTTTCGCGTGATCTGGAAGCTAGTATTACTGTATCAACCTTTGATAACAGAGTAGTATTATTTTATATTATCGATTCATAAAAAAATAGAAAATGCAGTTATGAATTGATACCTCCATTGGCCAGCTTCCTCCACGTTCTTAAACAAACCGGAAATAACTTTCTTCTTCAAATCGGAGACGGAGAAGCACGTACACGCCGGCTCGGAGGCGCCGCCGGAGGAAAGGAGCGTGACTCGTTCCCTCGACAGCTGAGTCGACGAGTTATCGGACGAACCGGTGGTGGATGCGTCTTCGGAGATGACCATTTTGAGGCTAGGAATGTAGTCCTGGAGCATGTCCGCCACCTCCTTAAAGCGGCGGAGGCAGAGCAGGCTCCGCGCCTTGAGCTCGAGCGCAACCTCCATGCGCGGCGCCACCGCAAGCGCCGCATCGAGGAGGCGGAGCGCCGCCGCGATCTCGCTCTGCTCCTGCGTGGCGATCAGCATCCTTGCCTCCCTCACGTATCTCTCCACCATCTGCATTAGTATTTCCAAAATCAAATCAATGTAACCGAGGAGAAATTGATTGATGTAATGTGTATACCTTTCGATTGGTGAGCCACCAGTGCTTCTTCTCGGCAGCGGCGGTGGCGGGAGATGGAGATGCAACAGCCATTTGTGAATTAACTTGGGTGTGAGTGTGGGTGGGTTATTCTTATATATGGGTGAAAAAGTAGTCGCATTTTAATGAGGATTTACCCTCATATGGAGAGGGAGGAAGTTGAGGAAATGCAAATCTGAGAGAAGAGAAATGAGATGAAATGAAGAAGAGAGAGAAGAGGAGGATAGGAGCTTTAAACAACAAATGTCAGCTACACAGAAACCTTTCATCCTTCTACTTCATCGCTGGCATCAGATTCTCTCTCTCTCTCTTTTAAATAAATTGGAGAGAGAGAGAGAAAGAAAGTAATTACTAATTAGCTACTCTACGGCCTACGAATAATATTAATAACCACTGAAAATTCCTAACCTATATAAAATCGATTTGTATATTTAATTATTCGTATTTAGTTCTATGTTTGGAAATTATAGAATGAGAATATACATCTAGTAGTATTAATTTGAAGTTAGGCCACTGTGTATGATTTTGACTCAACAATGTTAATCTGTTTCGGAAATCACATGGAATGGTGGAATTGTAGATTTATTAAATTTCATCACCATGCAGTGTTGTTAATTTTCATAAAATTTACCAGACATTTCAAACTCTGCCTCATACTATATATAGAAAAGATAAATTTTGACATTATCACATTACTATATATACCACCTTGTGTTATTTACTCATTGGATATTTCTCCATGCCTTATGGACTCTTGTGTAAACAAATACGAGTATTACGAAGGAGTATATTTTAGGAGTAGTTTTCTTCAAATAAAACAGAGATTATCATTGTGGTAATAATCTCTGGATATGTTGTCCTTTTTTATATTAGAATTGAATAATGAATTAGAAACTTAGAATAGCTCAACTCAACACAATATTACTACTAGTATATTCAATAGCAACTTTTGGGTACAATTGTGTTATTCTAACATATGTTTCTAATTAACTTCAGATATTCTTACTAGATTAGTTAGTTCTAGGAGTATTAGATTTGGCTTCTATTCTTGTTTTACATTTCTCCTCAATTTTGAGATTTTGTACGATATAAATATATCCATTCGGTACTGATCATTGGAGTTAATAAACACGATTAGGGTTATTTGTTATAGGAATAGTAAGAAAAACAAGAAAATAAAATAGAACCCCACATGCCTGATTTATATACTAGTACGTACGTATTTGGGTTAATTGTTGTAAATTATCTCATCTTTCACTCAGTATTTACAAATTTATGCCGTCTTGTATTAAATAATTAAATCAATGTTTAGTTATTTGCGGATTAATCCCCAACAATTAACCCCCTGATCTTGCGGATTAACAGACAATTATTAATTGAATTGCCAGCACACTGCCACAAATTTCAGAATTCAATAATTAGTTCTATAATTATGCCTGATTCTTAATCAATTTTCAACTTCAACTTCTAACCACATTAAAAGATCCAAAAAAATCCACATCGAAATGTAGATAGAAAGAAAGAAAGAATGTCGAATTATTGTACCATTGATTTATTATGCGATCATACGGCCACGCATTAATTTATTAGCTTATAGTAGCTCTGTTTTTTTTTTTTTTTTTTTTTTTTTTTTTTGCCCTTCTTGATAATGTAGTAATAAATAAATGAATCATTTGGATTCCGTAGGTAAAAGAATTGATTATTATATGGTGCAAGTTAATGTATTGTATCAATTATTATTACCTTTCAAGAATTAGGACCCGCCCATTATTTATGTATGTGCGCAAATTTTAATGCTTGGGTGTAGCATAATATAATTATATTGGCAGTGTGTATATCATGCATTCATATTATGTGGTTAATGGTATACTTTTATAAGGGTATATTTTGGGGAGTAAAGTATGGGGTAAATTAGAAAATTATTTGATTGGAATCTGAATTGCTCAAGTTATGATTTTGATCACGGGAGGACCTAGAATAATATTTTGAGAGAAACCAAAATCGAAAGTTTTGGACAACATGAAGATGCTAAAATAGAAAAAATAAACACTAAATGTTCAAAATAGTATCCACAGTCGATCGTCACGATCCACCATATATAGTGATTCATTTCTTATTTCAAATTTGAAGCAATGGATTATACTAGTATATTTTAGAACATCCACGAGATGATTATACTATGTCGTTTAAAAGTGAACACAAAAAAAGACTTGGAGAGATTTTGGTTTAATTCGCACGGTTGTTACAATGGAATATTCATAAATATCTAGTGTATTTTCATGAATAATTAATGTTCATAAATATCTAGTTAGAGATATATAATACTATATAGGGGTTGTGTACTAGGTTTTCAAGGTCGATTTAGAATACATTGTCTTCTAGGAGTATTAATTTATGAATATTTTAACTTTTATTGGAAAAGTTGAGTAGATATTAATTTTCTACGTGCATATAACACAAAGAATTTTATGGGTATAATTTATGGGTATTAGACCATTTCCAACAGTACTGCAAAACCTAAAATATAGCAGAATAATACCTTCAACAGTACTGCAAAACCAATCCCATTATAGGTTTTTGAAGAAAAAATACTTATCTTTAGGTTTGCACTAAAAGTATACCAAAACCACTTTTCATAGTTTGAGTTATTGCATTCAAGTTCAAATCATTTCATATATATCAAAATAGAAGAAAAGGAAGAGATGAAAAACTTCCAGGAAGAAACAGCGGCGTGGAGAAGATGTGAAAATTAACCTAATTTAACTCTATTAATATTTAATTAATTATTAAATAATGGGCTGGCCCAATTATCTGTTATATTTACTAAATAAAGAGCGTCATTTTTATTTCAAAATACAGATCCAATTTTATTAGTAGATTAATAAATAATAGTATACGTTGTAATATTAGATAGATTAATAATCACACTATACAGAATCCAATTTGATTAATAAATATTGTTTACAAAACAATATGGTATTTTTAAATGGTTTTAGTTTTAAGTTTTAGTTATTTTATGTGTATGTTGTAATATTTTTTATGGCATTTTTATTGTGTTTAAATTTTCTAAATTATGTAATTTATTATTTAATAAATAATAATAGATTTCATATTTAGTTATATTAATTAATAAATCTTACGGAGTATTATATTATTAATTGAATTTAAGATATTGACAAAGTGTGTTATGGGATTAGTGTGTAATTTAGATAAAATATATAGGTATGATTGAAAAGTATAAAAAGTTAGTGGGTGAGGAATGTTCTTTCGAGTTTGAGTTTAGTGTAAATGGTTGGAGCAAAATCAATTTTTAGTGTGACATTTATACTAAAATGAGTTTGAGTTTAGTGTAACGGTGGGACCCGAACTCAGATCAATTGCTTTGGGTATTCGATTACCATATTCAAAATATTCAGTCCCAAAAATCAAGTACTTGAAATATACAATCCTGTAAAATTCAAAAATAATTTTAAAATCGAGTGCTCAATAGGGATGACGCTAATTAAATTACACTATAAATATTAGTTGTAATATTAATCATGTTTTACTAATGTTAATATTTCGTTTTTGTGAGTTGCAAGATTCATTCTTTAATGATCTTCTAAGTCAGCTGTGCTTTTATTGGATTAACAGGTGCACATTAACTTTTGGATGCATATATTCGAATTGACCGTTGCCCTAAAACTAACTTTTTCTCTTATGGAATATTTTTACGTCGAAATCAAATTTTGCAATATAATACTGTTTCTTACCAGATTCATGATTTTTGGGATGTACTAGAAAGTAAGAGTTCTAAGGTTATGCTTTAGTCTCCAACAAATCTCCATAAAAGAAAAACAACCAGCGACAAATTGATATCTCACATGCAGACAAAAAATCAACGACAAACTGACAACTCACAAGTTAAAATACAACGATAAAATGACCTCTCAGAAGTTATGTTTGTCATCCCAAAGTTAAGTTTGTCATCCACAATGAAAACAATAACAATGCGATGGACAACACAACAACAATAACCAACATGAGACTAGACGAACAATAAAAAGGTGGTGCAAAAAATAATAATCACCCACGTTGTGAGCTGGATCGTCACTTTTGTGGAAGCATTGAGCTCACGCAAACCCTGATGGCGTAGAAATTTTTATTCAATGTCATGATAAAAAAGAAATTCTGAGGACCAACTTCTCATCCACATTATGAGACGGCGAAAATGTCGCTTTTTCCGAACTCCCAATTGGGATTTTGTAGGTATTGAATACATACCTTACTATGGATGTCCCTTTGTTGATTGAGAAGACATATGGAGATGTTTCTATCATTCTCTTGAACTTAGAAAAAAAGATTGTTCAATAGTTTTCGTTTTCTCCCTTACATATAACAACATAACACACATTGATCATCACTAATTCTGGTGACTCAAATTTTTAGTACAACATATCTTTAGTGTCGAGTCTATCTTGGAGAATAAACTATATACTCCATGAAGCGGTATTTCTCAAAAGAAATCCTCTTCTTAGATAAACAGTTTTGTCCTCTATTTAAACATGCAACTCCAAATATCATTTCACAATTCCATATTCTTAATAAGATCATCTTTCAACCTTGATAACTCGAATAGATTTGGAAACAATCTAGCTAGACGCTCCATCCAAATAAGATCATCTTTGTGTAGAGGTTATTTTTTATTCCATATATTCTTTTCACTTTTGTTATTCCATATTAATACAGAAATTTAAACGAAGTAAAACCCTCCATTGAGAAATGATCGCTTATATATACTCATATTTTGGTTGCAGCTTTCTTATTATCACATTCCTCAATGCAACCTTCCACGTGGCACTCAATCATTGGTGACCCCACTTCCGAATTAAAGTACAATTATTCGTCCTACACTTCGAAATTGGAATAAAGTTCCACCAATTTTAATATAGGAAAATTTAGTACTCATCCACCCATTAGTCCATCGACTTTATTAATCTTATTCTTCACAATGGTAAAATCACAAAATATCGAAGGTGATCATTGATGTTAAATCAGATTGACATGGAGTAGATAATATACATTAAAAATAACTAAAGACAATTTTAATTCAATTAATGATACTAATTTATATTTCTAATTATATCATCAACCCTTCAAATAATATTTTTATTTTTTTGTCTCAATTTAAATTATAAAGTACAAATGAAAACATTCTAGAAAAATAATAAATTATTACTATAATTTGTCAACTGTGTCATTATTTTTGTGTTCTTATGTGGTGTTTGATTTCCAAGATAAAATAATAGCAGGATACAATCTAGGATTGAGTTGTTAGACTATTTTAGTCATAGAGGGTTAGCTATGACTAATTATCTCATGATTATCCATCTAGGATTGAATTGTGAGATTAAATCTCATGAACCAAACACACTACAAATTTAATCCTAGATACAATCTTGCAAGCCAAACAGCCCCTAAAGTATTTGTTAATGCACACATTCCTTATATATTGAAAAAGGAGTCTGCAAGTTCTAATACGACGCCAACCTCTTTAATTTCTATAGTAGTATTATTAAAATACTAATGTTTTATGAAAAATAATTAAACAGGTATTCTTTATAGAGTTTTAAAACTAAAACAAACGAATTAGTAGGCGAGTGTTTTGCTTCAATGGAAGTCTGGCGTATGTTAGTGATTGGAGTTTACAAGTAGTACAAGCGTTGATAATATTTTTAAATTCTACTTATAGTTACTTAAATTCCAACGAAAATAGGTATGGAGTTCGATTAAAAAAGATTAATTTTCTAAGCTCAATATTTTAATTTTATAAGTAAGTTAATTTATTATATATGCGATCTAGACTTTTATATAAAAGAAAAAAAGTAGATGGTGATGCATACATTCAAATCCTTTTATATTGAAAAAGGAGTCAAGATCTAAGGTCAAGCTGATAGACGAATAGTGAAGGGCATAATTATAGTGTGAGCTGTATGTTTTTATTGAAAAATTAGAAAATTTAAAATAAAATAATTTTCAGCTAGTCTCAATGTATTTTCAGATGTATACTCTGTCAGTTTACATGATAAAAGGAATTTAAACAATCGATATACATTCAATTGTGGAATCATCAAAAAAGACAATTTCTTTTCATCAAGTGCGTTTAGGTACGAAATAAAAACACATGCCTTGTCTCACCACGTTTATTAAGTGTGATTCATTCATGAGAACAAACCAATGATCGCATTTCAAATATTTGGGTTGTTATAGAAAAGTTATCATTTGGAGTAGTACTTTTTTACTCAAAACTACTGTGTATTAACTAATTATGGGTTACTCAACATGGAAAAGTTCACTTTATTTGGGAAATTATAATATCTAGTCAAATAAAAGTTTGGTGTGCACGTCCACAATTATATTTAAAGAAATTAATTAATTAATAATTAGGAGTAATCTTCTACAATTTCATTTAAGGGTTTATTAATTTGAATTCTAATTATCTATCATAATCAAGATTTAATTATAATGGTGTTCTAAAAAATGTTCAACTCAGAATACAACGTGTATTCGAATCCACAAATGTTTGCATAATTTACAGTTATAGTATTTCTATACAGCCGTTACTTATGAGAAAATATAATTAATTCCATTATGTTTTCAATTTATTCCAACAATCAATTCATGTCTATGGAGTGAATGAATTAGGTGGATTGGCCTAAATCCTAGTAGTACTAGTAGTAGATTGCTACGCGACCCGTTGTTACTTCACTCTATTTTCTTGAAGAGTTATGTATTGAATGACAAATAAAATTTAGATGGATTATGAAAAAGTATGAATATGCATTTATTTTCAGCCAGAGGTGTAGGTGATATTCACACTTTTGCATTTTTAGTTAATTAATTCAAAAAGTCGGCCACATTAATACTTAATTAATAAAACCGCATAACAGTTATTATGCTAAAGTTGAGTTAAGACCAATAATATGCAGACAGCTGGACATAACATTTATTTTGAAGTCATTATTTAAAGAGACATATATCTTATGGAATTTTAATATACTTTGTAGTTTACTTAGAAAGTTTAATTAATTACAATGAGGGATAGTAGTTTTGAGATGATAGGTAGTGCCTCTTATATCGAGTATATTATTATTATTATTATTATTATTATTATTATTATTATTATTATTATTATTATTGTTATTGTTATTGTTATTGTTATTGTTATTGTTACCTTTTAAGTGATCTTGTTAACTCTATTTTAAAAAATAAACCAAAAAAATACATTTTTTAAAATCCTTCTATATACATTAGACCATCCTCAAACATTTACACCAAACTCAAATTCATTTTTAAGTATACGTCATACCAAAAAATAGTTTTACTCCAACCATTTACACCAAATTCAAAATTTACACCATTTTTAAGTTTTTGTCTCACAAAACTTTTGCAGTAACATCATATTTGGTGTTGTTTAACAAAAAACACTAAAAATGAGTTTGAGTTTGGTGTATGGTTGGAAAAAATTTGTACACCAAAACTCATTTTTGGAGTATGGTTGGAGATGGTGTTATAAATGCATATTATTCAGCAGCAAAAACATAGACGTTTCAATTAGGTATTGACAGTTAAAAAATTATGAATAATGATCCGATTTGGAGTTCCCCAAACTGCGTAGTTATATAGTACAGATCGACCTCTCTTTTAAAGAATTATTTAATGAAATTATGCTAAAACTGCACATGCACTCATCAATTCCCCATCCGCTGGGAATAAATTCTCTTCAATAAATAGGGATTATATACAAATAAAAAACAGCAATATATCTATTAATTGGAGTTTTGAAATTGTTAATTAACATGTTAAAGTTATCCACCAACTAATACTCTTATGACAAGATCCTTATTTAGGGGAGAACCGAGATCACACCATTTTAAAATTGTAATATTATATGAAAATTCCCATAACAAGATACATAAATACAATAAAATTTAATATAACAACAGAAATTATTATAAAGTAATGGGAAGCCCCTATTCTCTAGACATGTTGGTGCACAAGGAGGCAATTGAGTATGTAAACTACTAAAGATTCCCATTTTCTTAAAGATAAGCTTCTCAATTTTTTATCCTTTGCTACTTATCATTCAAATGCATGCAGTACTATGCAGTAGTGAAGTTAACTATAAGAAACTAAGAATGGATAAACATGTTAATGTTTTGATTTTAAGTACTAATTAAAATGAAATTAATTACATTGGGAGTTTTACTTATGTTTTTTTATTCCAAAGAAACTTTAGCGAAAAAGAAATCAAATTATCTTCTTAGTGTAAATGTGAAATGTCCACAGCTCTGTCACTGAATTGACTATTTTTCTTTTGAGCATTGACAATGCACAATTGGTGGATGAGTTATCGATAAATTAACGTCACTAAAGCTTGACTCTCCCTTGAGATACTCAACCAAAAAAATACTACTAACCAAGAAGATATGGATAAAATTGATGAGATAAGTTAGATCTGTGAATGAGGCAATCTAACTAACATAGAATTCCATCACAACCTAACTAATCCTCTGATCAAAGTCTGAGGTATTTTCAGTTGCAGAAAGGAGCGCACGTGCCTTCTGCCTAAAACTTCACGTGCCCATGTTCTCAATATCGTGCAAGCCACAAACTCACTATTATCAACAATGCCAGCCTCATTCGGGTTGGGTAAAATCAAATTATATTTCACTCAATAATTTGTGTAGTACAAGCTTATATTGTGAATGAGTCCAAGTTTTTATTCCCAATGGTCACTAAATATAAATAGTAGAAACATAGTGCAATTCAATTTGTTCTTGTCTTAAAAAAATTAATCTTTGAATTCGATCTTCAGTTAATCTTTTTTTTTTCCGTCAATTATAATATGATCCAACTTGGTCGATGGAGATGCGGTTTTATATTCTATTTGAGTATCTTGCTATTGCTCAATAGTTAATAATCCCCACTTCCATCTTCTCTCCGTACTTCCACAATTAATTATGATTATTTTTGGGTTATTATTTATCAACACTCAACTCTATATATAACAGGATCCAAATAAGATAAGGTCAAACTCATATAATAGTATGGCATTAATTCCCTTGAATTATCAAATGAAAATATTCTACTCGTACGAATGATGAAGAATGCACATTATTTTCCTTTATTTTCTTTATTGACACAATTTTTAGTTTCCTTTTTTTTTTGTTGCGTATGTGTGGGAGAATCCAGGTTAGCTTAATTTGGTGGTAAAACTACTTCATGCACATTAATTTGCAATAAGCCACATTTTTTCTGGTTGTGCACATAATATTAATTTGTATTTCTGCATCGGACATTCATGATTTAGCAGCCCATTATTAGTGACAAAATACATGTATAATTGACTTAGTGGAACTGAACCTACATTTCACTCAAACTACTAATTAATGACACAAGTACATCTGTAAATGACCAATTAAGTGGGAAAAAGCTAGCATTCGAGGACCATAAAATTAGAATTGTATAAGCATTTTCTAAATTTGGAGGGAGTGTATAGATTTATTAATAATTGATGAGTAGGGACTAGGAGAAACTTTGGTGGGAAGGAATGGATGAGTAGATGGACAGCAAAGTCAAATAATATTTTTGGAATTATCTCACAAAAATCAACAACACTGTTTTATGGGATGAATTGAATTATTTGAGTCCCTTTGACTGCAAGCTAAGCGTCACGAATATAGACATACGTAGGCCTCAAATTAAAAAACTAATTTAATAGGTTTGTAACATTACAAAAAAAATTGTGTCATTGAGTACCAATCAACAACCATAGTTAGTGATGCAGATTAGCGAACACAGATTAAATTCACAGTGAATTTGGTAGAGTTGAAAAGGCGCAAGTGTAAACATGTAGAGTTTGGCTCAATTAAAGCTTAAAAGTTAATAAAAATATTGAGGGAGAGTAATAGTTGTTCAATTAAGAATATTTTTATTGAGCCCCAAACCTAAATTTGCAAGTCGACTTTTACACTCATTGATATGGAAATTGTAGTATACTCATAATTTAGAAGTGCAGTTTAAGTTAATTACTCCAGTTTTAGAAAAGTTACAGTGGGAATTGGGATGGCCTCGCAACTCGTAGAAGTTGCCCACAATTTCACATTTCCTATTATTGCCTAATTATTAGCTAGGAGATATTTTAAATCAATTACCTCAATATTTTTAGCTGGGATAGTCAATCACAAAATTGTTGATTAAATTATACTCTCTCCATTTTTTAAAAAACAAAATTGTTAAAATAAGAAATAGACTAAAGAAAAAGTATGTTAGTGGAAAATGAGTCTCATCTTGTAGAGAGAAAGAACTTTTTTAAAATGGAGTGTTTCTATATTTTGGAAACAGAGAGTATATTATACTACCTCCATCTCTGAAAATTTGTCCCATTTTTCCATTTCCGTTCGTCCCTCAAAATTTGTCTCATTTCACTTTTACCATTTTTGGTAGTGGACCTTATATTCCACTAATTCATTCATACTCACATTTTATTATAAAACTAATATATAAAAGTATGACTCACAATCCACTAACTTTTTCAACTCACTTTCTATTACATTTCTTAAAACCCGTGCCGAGTCAAAGTGGGACAAATTTTGGGGGACGAAAGTAGTATAGTGTATAACTGTACTACTCCCTCCGTCCGCCATTAGGAGTCCCGGCTGCTTTTGCCAACTCATTTTGTGAAAATGGTAATAAAAAGTTAAAGTGGAGAATTGGTAAAGTAGGAGAGAGAATAATGATAAGAAGTCTCTTGTTATATTCTCTCTTACTTAACAATTTATCCACTTTAACTATTTATTACTATCATTTTTATAAAATGAGTGTTCAAAAGTGACCGGAACTTCTAATGACGGACGGAGAGAATATTTGTTAACTAGAAAACTTAGTTTTGACTTTTCACATACAAAATGGCGCGATGAGTTGGTAATGAATTTCCCTATAATTTGTATTTTAAATACGGACATACCTTTATGCCTTTGGGTGATGTTTATATTTGGAAACGTGGGCCTGCCTCGTTTTAGTATAAGACGGCCCAAAATCCTAACATACAACTCTTTTTAAAATATCACTCCCAAATATGACCTGTTATTTATATAGAAAAATGAAACATTCAACTGCATTTTATGTGTTACCATTAATTAATGAAATATTGTTTCTTATAATAATTCGATACAATATGTCAGTCACTTTCAAGACCATGTAAATCCATTTACCAATGACTGAAAATCAATACCAATAGATGTAGAACAAGCCTGAAAAAACACCAGCTAGCTAGTTCAAATTTGCGAGACCGAAAGATAGAAATAAATGGATCTTGAAGATTCACGCCTTCCAAATATTGTTACATTGAACTATACTACTACTATTGATTCAGATTTTAACATGTCAAATCTTTGATTTCACAAAATAATAAAAATATTGAGCAGTTAAAATAGAGCGGATTTAGATGCCAAACATTAATCCTAGGTTAATAAATAAAATGATAATCACGATTTGATCAATCCTAGATTCTACGAGGCTGAAGAGACACAGTATGTGTAGCATCGCCAATATAAAGTCCATGCTCTCCCATGGGAATCCGGCGGACGCCTCCACTATCCACCACGCTAAGATGTTTACAAATTCCGACACTCATAACAACTCGTTGCTTCCCTCCACTAGGAATGCCCATTGTTTGGAAACCAACAAGTTGCTTTTGGGGTGCCCAATCATCTCCTGGTGGAGATGCAAACATGAGCAATGTGTGGGTCCCATCTCTGGACCCCACATTCTCCACTTCCACATGGACCTTGAGTGTGAGGCTCTTGCAACTGGCATGAGCCACTCGGACTAACTTATCCGAAAACGTGGAGTTGGCTCGATGGCCGCCTCCCATTGGGACCGAGAACACTTTTGGTGCCTTGGCAATGGTGTGCTTGAAGCTCGTGTAGCTCAAACCGTGCCCATAAGGATAGACGACTGGTCCTTTGTAGAATCGATAAGTCCTTCCCGGATAGTTTTTCGAAGGGTTAGCCCTCATGTCCATTGTTGTCATAGGCAAGTTGTTGAGGTACTCTTGAGGGTACCATGTCATCGGAAGCCTCCCACCTACGAGCATTCTTTTAGATATAAAACTATACGTCTTGCCCCAAAATTAAAAAAATTATTAATATATACCCGGATTGTGCGCCCCAAAAATAACATCAGCAATCGCGGCACCTCCAGCCTGCCCTGGATAGCCAGCCCATAGAATTGCCCCAATCCGTGCATCATTTTGGGCAAATGAAACATCCACGGGCCCGCCACTCAGCAACACCAAAATGGTGGGACCCTTGGAGGCCGAGGCAACCTTAGTCACGAGCTCTTGTTGCCTCCCAGGCAGCAAGAGCCCCTCCCTATCAACAAACTCGGCCTCAATAGATTGGTCAAGTCCCATCACCAAAATAGTCGCATCTGCCTTGCTGGCCGCCTCAATCGCTCCACTAAATAAGTCGTCCTTGTCACATGCCACACCATCACAACCCTCATTGTGTACCGTCCTTGTATACTTGCGTATTCCTTGCAAAGGACTTGTATATCCACATGGAACACCTACGTTCAACCCCCAAAACCAAACCAAACAAAATAATTAAATTCAATTCCACGGTATTTTAATAACAATATAGAAAATCTCACCAGCATAATTCCCAATCATTGTCTTAGTTGCATCCGAGTTAGGTCCAATCACAGCTACAGAGCCCAACTGTTGTTGAGAGAGAGGGAGGACTGGGCCATCGTTTTTCAACAAAACGATACCCAGTCTTGCAGCTAGCAGCGCGAGCTCCTGGTGGCTCGCGCTGCAAACATCTTTAGGGCCAAGCCTGCCATAAGGCTGCGAAGACAGCCCACCGTCGAACATTCCCAGCCTCATTTGTACTGAGATGGTGTTGGTGAGCGCAACATCAACATCCGCCTCTTTCAACAGCCCTTTCGCCACCGCATTTTCCGTGTGTGTAGCAAGAAAAGGCCCACAATCCAAATCCAGACCTACATACACAAGTACTCCATTAATTACTACTACTCTACTACTATCTTCAACTTTCTTTTTCCTTCTAAATTAAATTACCTGCTTTGATGGCGGCGGCTGCGGCTTCTTCCGGCGTACTTGTGTAATGCTGAGTATTAAAGAATACTCCAACAGAATCACAATCCGAAACGATGTAGCTGATCCAAAACAAATCAAGAACATAGTAATTTTTATGGTTGAAAAAGATGAAATAAGTTTGATAAGTTGAAAAAAAGCGAACCCCTGTAAACCCCATGCGGCTCGAATAGTTTTGCGGAGAAGCTTAGGATCGGCACAAGCAGGAACGCCATTGACTTGATTGTAAGAACACATAACGCTTGCAACTTTGCCTTCTCTTACACAACTTCGAAATGGAATGTTAAATGTGTCTTCCATGTCCTGCACACTCACCAAAGCATTGAAATGGAATCGATCGACGCCATTCCAATTATCAAGATCGTAGGCGGTGTAGTGCTTGCAAGAGGCGGCGACCTTCAAGCGGTCGTTGCGGTTGTTACCTTGTAAACCTTTGACATAGCTGGCCGCGTATCTACCAGCAACGACAGGATCTTCACCGGGAGTCTCCTGTCCACGGCCCCACCTTGGATCGCGGAATATGTTTACGTTGGGGCTCCAATACGTTAGGCCCGCTTGCCCCCCGTTGTACATTGCCCGGGCCTCGTCCGACACCACCTGCATATATATGTTATTTCTCGCCCTACTTAACACAATTTTTTTCATTTTTCTTCACCCAATAAACACATATTCCACCAGTTTTAGAGAAATAAAAATAATAGTACTAATAAATACATATTCCATTATGACTCACACCACTTTTAGAAATTCTTTTCTTTTTAGTCTGTTTTCTAAAAATATGACCTTTCTATTTTAGGAAATGGACCACACAATCAACTCACACTATTTTTTCACATGATTTTTTTTACTTTATCAATTTTGCATTAAAATTTATATTGTTTTTAAAACTTTTATATTTATAAATTTTATGAGTATTAAATTTATAATAAAATGTGAATATAATGAGTAAGTTCATAATATATATATATATATATATATATATATATATATATTAAAAATAGTTAAAATGAAATATATACTTTAACTGATCTCTCAAAATGGCGATGCAAGACATTTAGATGCGACTATAATTTTGGTTCAATAACAGTAAATTAATTCTTCGCATCTCATTGGTTGCAACTTGCAGAATAAAGTTTTGTGCTTTCCACTTTTAACTGTTTTATCGAAATCTCATGCCGCTTTATTTTATCTTTCTTTTTATCTCATCAAACTATACATAAATCTAAAATGCATTCACGAGTTCATCAACTTAATTGATTAAAAATTCCTTTAAATTTATCCTCTCTTTTGACTTATGCCAAAACCTCTTTATTTCGAAACTAACTTGCCAGTGTTTCTTTTTCCCAATGACAAGATTAAAGCATATAATGACAATTTTGTAATGTGTGTACAATCTTATCTACACAACTTTTGTATGACAATAATAATACTAAATGCTATATAAGAAATATCGATCTACACTTATAATTCACTCTTAGTCAACCAAGAATGCTGTTAATCTAATTAGGACTAATAATGTTCAACTATATACTTATAAAACTTGTTCACTATAAAAATTAAAACAATAGTCCTATAACATACTAATACTACTACTATTAGATTTGAAATGGGTACACAAATGAATCCATGCAAATACTATAATTTGAATATGGTATAAACGCAACTCATTTGGTAAGGCAATAAAACGACATAAATAATTGCATGAGGGAAAAGGAATAAAAAAAAAAGTGTACCTTTCCGATCTGTTCCCATAAGGAAGTATTAAAAGAGGCTGCGGTGGTGATGACCTGCGGGAAGCTGGTGGCGCCGGGGAATTCGCCCCCGAATTTGGTCCCGGGCCCCACATTGGAGACGCCGTGAAGCCCCTCCGACCACCACTCGTACCCCGAGATCCCCAGCCTCGGCATGGCCGCGGCATTGTTCACGAGAAGCTTCACCTTCTCCTGCAATGTCAACCGTCCGATCAAATCCTCGGCTCTCTTCGCCGCCGACAAACCGGTTTTGCAAAACGGAAAGTGCTTGGTGTTGGAATTGGAAGGATCGCAGGCGAATGCCTTTCGAGTATCTGCCGCTGCGGCTTTTCTAAATATGAAAAAATAAATTAATAATAATGCAAGAGATGATATTAATCTCCTCATATTTTTTTGGAGACAATATTACTACTATATTATTAATGTTGTGTGTTGTAGAATGTGATAGTGAACTATAGGTTTTTATAGAAAGTTTATAGCTACTGAGAAATGATGATTTGCAAGATTATTTTGATATAATAATTCGACAGTTTCACCTTTTTTTCTTTTTGGGAGGTAAATTCTTTTGCAAGGATGGGAATTATCACTTTTTTCTAAAAAAACTTAGTAGTAATTTATAATTTGAGCTCTGTTTGTAGGATACATACGAATAATTTTATTTCGATCTTCAGATCATTAAAAAATGAAAAATATTAAGTGAAATAGCAAAATAAGTAGGACGAATTGAAACGGAGCTTCCATGCGTTGAAGAATAAAATCATTAAAAAAATAGTAATACTCCATAAATTCCCCCTTTTTTGGTGATTGTTAAATGTTAAGTTTCCTAATTTTAATTTAAGTGGAGTATCACCTCTTCTTAAAAGTTAATGGGGAGTTATTTAGTTACCCATTAAATGACTTTTAAGTAAAATAAATATCATTTACCATTGCTTTGATTAAATTCGCTTCCATAACTCTCAACTAATGTTAGTCGTGGTATTTAAATCGGGAAAAAAAGAATTGAATTTGCAAGCTATAATTACCATGTGGGATTAAAGCAGGAATGTTTCTTTTCCACAATTTAAAGATCAAAACTTGATAGAACATTTCCTACGTTATTCCTTTTAAATGCAACAACGTTTTAAGGGTCCGACCAAAATAGTATGTGAAATTAATTATTTATGGGATTACTAATTACTGCTAATTTAATCTTCAAACTCTGCTAGATTGTGTAAGAATTCAATACTTTTGTAACACAAGACGCGATTTATATGTGTGTTGTGATGTTAAATTAATAATATATTATAGTAATATGGTACACTTATCTACATAAAGTAGACAATCAATATCTAAGAACCTAGAAATTGACAATGAAATTCGACAAGAAATGGTAAATTGGTGAGACGAAAAATAGGATAGAGTGACATGTATAGTACAAAAACTACAAATCATATTTATGCCTTTCCACAAATGCATATCTTCAATGACTTTGCTTCTAAGTGAGAGGAAACAAATACAATTATCTCTCTCTCCAACTGGCATCCTTCATCATTGCATTATATACTTTTCATTCCTTAATTTATTACAAAAACATTTTGCAAATAATAATAGTATTATATTTCATTCAACCACAATCAATAATCTTATTTTCTTCATTATAATTGTTTCTTTAATGAAGCAAACATCATTACTTCAATTAATTTTTTTCTTTATATTCATTTTTGTATCAATTTTATATTAAAATTCAAGCGGTCCAGAAATTTTTGTAACTTTTGTGGATTTCAGTAAGATCTTGATTATTTATCTTGTCAAATTTTAACACGAACTCATTTGGGATTTTTTTTCAATACGATTGTATATATGTAAATGTAGATATAATATTGATTTGTTTGATATTGTAGTATTTTACATAAGATGAACTTAAAAGAAGTGGCTTTCTAAAATCAGCAATTACAATTTTTTTTGCCAGTGTTTAATTATTTATCAGAGACTCAGAGATTTTTTTCCTTAATTTGTTCTTTGCATATAAATCTCACAATTGGATTAGTTAACTTATTCAACTAACAACCTTTTGCTATTATATCAACCTGATGACAATTATTGTCTAAGTCAATATCATTGGCGATTGAAATTAGAATAGAAAAAATTCTAATCGAGAAGATGCCATTATACCCCCTTTCACCAAACGGCAATAATTAGATGTCAAAATCAATAGTAAGTTTTAATTCGATTAGCAAAACGGGCCTATGGGGTTGTTTGCAAATCATTTGCATTTTACAGCTATATATCCAAGTGAGGTTCAATAATTTTTATTTCATTTAGTATCATACTATATCTTAATGTGGTGTTAGTATTTTTTTTTTCTTTGTAAAATTACTTCGACCTACACCCTGTATATGAAAATACAACACATGTAATTGTAGATATGACATAAACCTACAATCTATCTAAGACGATATTTATATCCACGCCCTTTGCAATTCGTATTCCAATTTCCACCATTATGTTGACACAATTAATCCCCCTAAAATAGAATTCAAGCAAAATAGTCTACTAAATAAGACTTATATGGATGGTGACTCATGGGATGGGATATGAAATCATTGTGTCAACTATGAGAAATGACAATATGACATTGTGGGCCGTGGTGAAAGATAAGTAGGTTTTTATGTACATTTACTTTATATCCATTCGAATTGGTGCCTACTCTCGAGATTATCCAAACCAATCTTAATTCTCAAAGTTCGAATCATACTTTAATTTGTTTGTTACATATAGAAAGCTTATTAAACCAATTTGGTCATTTGTAATGTGCAGCCTAAAACCTATATATGATTATTAATTATAATTGATTTATTAGACAAAATAACAATGAAATAAATTATGAAACAAATAAATTTTGTTGCTGATTAATTTTATTTTTGGATGAGGTGGGATAGACAATCGTGAAATATAGTAAAATCTTATTACTCTTATATAAAAGGATTCAAGATACACTGCCTCGAGCTAAAAAAATTTAACCCATGCAAGAAAAAAGAGTAAACATGTACTTTAGTCATGGGCAAATATGAAAATGAAATGATACTTGAGTAGATACAATACAATATCGACAAAAATCAGTTGTTTACTATTCAAAATATACCACATTCGTCCAAGTTACTTAATTTCTTCTTCTTGGTACGATACAATATCATTATTTCTGAAGACCAACATCATTTTCATTTCATAAGAGTAAATTTTCATTGCTAAAATCATTCTATCAACCGCAAAACATAATACCACTATTATTGAATACCAACATCCTTTTCCCTTCATCAACATATCATTTAATTAAATAGAGTACACGATAATATCATCACAGAAAACCAACATTTTTTGTGTCACAATATTATTTTCAACCTTTGGTATAATATCATGCATTATTTTAGTCTTTAAAAGAGAGAAACGTTCTGCATAATATTTTGTGAGGTCTGAAAACTCATTCTATTCAAAATTAACATTTTTAATGGGAGCGCTATAAAAGCTCATATTACTGTTTAAAATCTCCTGTCTCACAATAAGTGTCACATTTTGCTATTTCGGTCTGTCCCACAATAAAAGTCATTTTTCATTTTTACCATAAATGATAAGTAGACCCCACATTCCACCAATCAATTCTACTTACATTTTATTATAAAACTAATATATATAAGTGAGATCCATAATCCACTAACTTATTCAACCCACTTTTTATTACATATCTTAAAACTCGTGCCCACACTAAATGGACACTTAATGTGGGACGGAGGTAGTATTATTTATTCAAAACGAATGTGAAAAAGAAGTGTCTCAAGTAACGTGGGACAACATTTTAAAAAGGGATTCATTTTATTAGTCTCTTTGTTCCATAGTAAGTGAAACACTTCTTAATACTCATTCGTCCCAAGCAAGATGATTAACTTTATTTTATGTGTTAAGTGAGGAGAATAAAGTAAGAAAAAAAGAAAAAATAAAGATAAAAGGTGTTTTATTTTTGGTAATAGGTCACCTTAGTTGAAACAAACCAAAAAGGAAAGTGAGTCATTTTCGATGAAACGGAGAGAGTAGTAATTTGTACCCCCACTATTAAAGTTGGTACTCCCTACATCTCAAAAGTTTTTCACACTTTTTTTTCCACTCGTTTTGTAAAAATAATAGGTAGTAGTAATAGTTAAAGTAGAAAAAGGGTAAGAGAGAATAATATAGAAAAAAGTCATAAATAAATTATTCTCTCTCTTACTTTACAGTCTTTCTATTTTAACTATTTATTAGTATTATTTTTCTATTTTAACTATTTATTAGTATTATTTTTTACAAAACGAATGCAGAAAAAACATATGATAAACTTTCATGGGGGTAGTAATTTGTACCCCCACTATTAAAGTTAACGGTAATTTGGATCGCCCACTAATAAAATCCTATTTTTGCCCCAGTCTCACATAAAGAGTACAAGAAAATTAATTCTTTTTTTCTTGAGAATATAAAAAGAGTGGAATTTTGATTACGACCTTTCAGTTGCACAATAGGTGTCCCCACGTGCAATTTTAAAACAGAAATACCAGAGTCAAGAAAAAACCAGGGTTTAATAGAAGGTGTAGGTCACGATCACAACGAAGAAATACTTTAGCAAACCACTTGCCCACTTGCTTATATCAATACATGTTAGGCCTCTTGTAGAGTTCTAGCTGCTTTGCTTCTAAACCCCCAAAAAAAGTAGACTTCTACAGTTCTACTATAAAACATGCACTGTATACTAAATTATACACATCACAATACATATACACGTGAATAGGTTATCAAAATGTAAATGCAAATCTAATAACCCAAATTTAATTGAAAATATTAAGGGGGAAAAGGACCGACTAAATCACCTTATGAACCCTTTCAACAACTACGCAGGTCTACTATTACCCTTGCAAAAAAATCTTAGTTATAACCGGCACAACCATGAAACGACCTTTTTTCCTGAACTTCGCCAGCACTTCAAGGTTCTTCAGCTTTTCATCACTGATATGTGATGTAGTGATGACCACACATTTATTATAGTGAAAACTTCGTGAGCACCATTTCAATGTTCAAGCATCAGTTCAAACGAAGACACATGACACTCCACAGAACAATTTCAGTGAAGATTGGTCAGCTCTGCCACTAGGGACTCAATTGTAAGAGCAAGAGGTAATACATCCCATTTTTTTCATAACCAGTCATTGAAACCCCCATAAATTTCAAAACTCACATCAACTCAGTGTTAATGACACAAGTAACACTTCTTAAAAGCTACTATAACATATAAGGAGGAGGCCACTAATATACCAATGGTTACTCCATCAACAGCTAAATAGAATGACACTGGAAGCTCAGCAGAGTGTTGTTTCCAAGAGGTATCAGTAAGAGATTCAAACAGAAAAACAACATTACTATCTAGAAACAGACACAGAGATATGATATACTTCCATTTATCTAGCATTAACTCCCCATACACAACCAAATTTCAGATAAGAATTGTACAGAGCAGATGCAGAGGAATTTCACCTTACAAATTTGAAGGACAGTGTATAAGTTTTAACAACTATCAAATCAAACCAACCAGAAAGAAATAAATCTTCTATCCATTTCATATTCGATCCTTTTGGAGAGGAGCAATTCTTCCCATCTTCTTCAAGAAAGAAGAGTTTATGGCGGCAAACTTAATTAATATATTGAGAAACCCATTTGAAACCATCACCATAACCCATTTTGCGCACAATGCTGCACATGAATACCTCCAGAGGGCGCACATTAGAATCTGCAAGATTAACCTTCCCCTTACCAGTTGTTACACCAGTCAAGCCAAGGTGATAACGCAACTCATCTTCAGACGCAGCATACGGTATGTCGATCTTGTTTCCTAAAATGAGAAATGGGACAGTGACAAGGGCCTCATCAGAAAGTAGTGCATCTAGTTCTTTCTTAGATTCGGCAAAACGCTCCTTGTCATAGGAATCCACTAAGTAAACTACTGCATCAACCTGCAGGACCACAACACATGTTTGTTATTATATACCAATAGCCTTAGGTTTTAAAGTGCTTGAATCATCAAATATTGACGAGGAGAGCAATCTTTATGAAGTTTAGCACTTCCGTACGTGGTAATCTAGTCAAATGGTTTGTGCTTTCCTATACAGTAAACAAGATTTAGATTCACTTACAACTGTAGATCCATAGGTTTCCCATGGCACACTTCCTGACTCTATATATCTCAAAGCAGTGAATAGAGCCTCAACCCCATCAAAACTCAAGGCTTCTAAGTTCTAATATTGATTAGACTGCACCAAATATGAATAGTCCAATCTCATTAACTAGTTTCGCACTCAGCAGTGCGACTGCTGTACATGTCTTGGTTTCATATCTTTCACTGTACATGTTGAGGTGTTACAGGATATAAGCTTAGCAAAGAGAAGCATCTCAGGAAGCCAATTGGTATATGTCTATATTTACATCAGTCATTTCTATTTTAATTACACACATGGCATACAGAAAAGCCCAAAGGTAAAAATTAAAAAGAACAGAGAGCATATAACTGTTAAATTGGAATATTATGTGTTTCCATCATTTTAGCTTACTATTGTGATAACAGGGGATTGAGAAAAAGAAATATCTTAACCTTAGCAGTTCCAATACCAGGGGTATCTTTAATCAGGGATAATCAACTCTATTAGCAAGCAAGGGATAGACAGTTCCAGGTGACCGAAGTAGAGAACTTATTTCACAATACAGAGCCGAACAATCAGTAATTCTAAATTAAAAAAAATGACTAGATGAATTCCAGAAAACACAGCTGAAACCTTAGGACAATCCTTCTAATTTCTAGCAAAGCCTTAAAAAAATTCGTTTACTCATTGATTGGAAGATGGCGAGCCCCGTCTACTTTAGCATCAAAAGCACAATAAGCAAAACAGACTGAATCAAATAGACCTTAGCATAATAGTCCTTCCACACTCTACGAGCGATCTGATGACCTCCTAAATCGAAAGCTTTGAACTTAATTTTGCCAATACTGAGCTCCTCCGAGGTCGGATATTGCGTCGGCTGATGTTGCACTAATCTCTGAATCAAAGGACAAGGATAAATTAATCGAACCAAAAAACCTAAAAATAGAAAGAGGAAAAGAATGAATCAAAAAAGGAGGAAGGAAGAAGACCTCATCCTTGAGCATGTGAAGGAGCGTGGTTTTGCCGGCATTATCGAGGCCGAGGAACAAGATCTTAGCTTCCTTCTGCCATAAACCGAGCGAAGCCAAAACGCCGTAAAACCAGTCCAGCAGAAACATGGATGATCAGGGGCGGATCTCGTTTGATTGAGGCGGAGAATTTGATGGTGGCGACGGTGGCGGAGGTACTGCCGTAGAGGTAGTAATCTCGACTCACAATTTGGGGGAAATGAATAAAAATAAACAATTAATTAAATAAATATGAATTACGTGGTTCACGTGTGACGTGTCCCTTTCATGGGTTGGACTTGGTTGGATCGCTTGGTCGGGTCGGGTTGTTATTTCACCAATGGAGTAGTATTAATCGTTTTGAATCCAATATTTCCCATTTTAGTTTACATTTTTTTTTTCTTTTTTACATAACCACATGCATTATTAACATCTCTACAATGGCTTCATTATAACGGTCTCCATTACTAATCAATTGACACCTATTTTTTTAACCAAAATATTTAATTCACATTATTACAATTATATTCAGAGTGAACTATATAAATGGTATCTGATCTTTCACTTTCGCATGAAAATAGTATCTGATCTTTATTTTATATCGTTTTTGGTACACAGTGACAAAAATAACCCTAGGTACCAAATATGTGAATTTTTGTTATGGAGGATATTTTTGGAAATTTCAATTAAATAGTACTACCAAACATGTGATTATTTTTTTCTTTTTTAGTTTCTTCTTCTTTCTTTTTCTTCATTTTCTTCTTTCTTTTTTGTATTGAGTGAACTGCATAAAAAGGGCCCTAACTTTTCGGCTCGTAACACCGGTCAACCCTAACAAAAAAAATCCCACTACAGGGGTCTAACAAAATATACAATCAAAAATGAGGTTTTTTCGGACCATAATACCCTCAGCCCCTAAAAGGGCATTCTCGTCAAACACAGACACCATGCTGACACCGCCCCTGCCATGCAGTCTGCTTCATGTACCAGCACACTTACACATCAAGAGGATGTGACTTAAAGTAATATTTTTTCACTCTATATAAATATATATCTCAAAAGACTTATTTTTAATTACACTTAATTTTTAATTAAGATATCACAACTCATCCTCTCTCAACTCTCAGCGATTTCTCTCTCTCTACATATCCCTTCGCCGACCTTCTTCCTCCTCAATTTCCGGCAACAGATCGACGACGACGCCCCTCTTTGTGCTTCAGACCTCACCCCACCCGCCGCCCTTCGTTTTTGTTTTCCCCCATTTACACTCTACTCTCTCTTCTCTTTCCCTCCTCCCTCATCTTTCAATTAGGGATCTAGGGTTTTTGAACCTCGCCGCCACCAACCATTATGGTATGGTCCTCCAACGTGACTGAGTATTGGCGGCGGAGAGAGGTTTCGTTACCTTCTACAGCCATTTTCAGACTTTAACTTTGTGGATGTGGGTTTGTGGGTTTGAAGATAGAATTGCATTTTGATTTTGGAATTTTTGAGTGGGAATTACATTTTATTTTTAAGTTGGAAATGGACCACCAGTGGAAGATTGGGAAAGAGTATGATGTTGGAGAATGCAGATTTATGGGTGTTCTTCGACTTTGTTTGGATTTGTAGATTTGGGATTCTTCAATTTTTTCAATTTGTTGGAATTTTAATTGTGTTTGGTGATATTGGTAGATGAATGATTTTTTATTTACAGAATTTAGATTAATAAAATGAATTCGAAAAATTAAGATAAAATTGGATGAAGTTGATCTATTGATGAATCTAGTAAAATAATTGAAGGGCCATACGATATATGACCCTTACATTGTATGATTTGAAGCTCTGCAAGTCAATGTAGAGTGGGTGAGCAGGTTGGCGGTTATTAGACAAAATTGTCCTTCAAGCCATTTGGGCAATTTCGTCCGAAAATGGCAAAATATGCAAGGTTTGTGATTTTATATTTTGTTAGACCCCTATGGTGGGATTTTTTTTTGTTTGGGGTCATCGGTGTTACAAACTGAAAAGTTAGGGCCCTTTTATACAGTTCACACTATAGTATTTTATCTTTCTTTCTTCTTTCTTTTTCTCCTTAGTTTATGTTTCCTCTTTTTTCTTTTCTCTTTTTTTTCTTTCTTTTTTGTGTTTTATACATACATCTAATTGCATTCATAATATAAATCAAGAACAAAACACCTAAATAAAATTATTTAAAATAATTAAATCCATTAAATATTTTTTATTAAATTATTTTATACTCATTCTAGAGTTGAAAAACTTAACTAAAAATATTCACCTCTTAATATCATTATGAATACAATTCACAATTCTAAATTTTTATTAAGACTATATGATTAGTTATTAATTTAATATAAAATAATAATAATAATAATAATTATTATTATTATTATATAATATTATGTGTTTCATAATTTAAATAATTATACTATAATTATTTATTAATTAATAGTTTTTAGTATTATAACAATAATATTATTAAAGTAATTAAATATAATTATAATTATAATTAAGTATTGTATATTTGAATGATATTAAAAAATAAATTAATTATTAATTTATAACATCAAAATAATAATATAAATATTGATTAATAATAATAGTGTAAAGAATGAGAAGAATGAGAGAAGATATTATAATATCACTTTTGGTACTTAGTTTTGTGCATGCCTAAAATAACCTTAAGGGCATAAATGGAAAAATGTATTTGTTTAGAGGGCATTTTGGGGTGAAAATTGCATCAGGTACCAAAGATGTGATTTATAGGTATCAAAAGCGATATAAAATAAAGATCATGTACCATTTTTTTGCGAAAGTGAAAGTTTAAGTACCATTTATGTAATTCACTCTTATATTTATTGGCTAGTGAATTTTATAAATTGCTAGTTTATGAAAGAAAAATTACCATGAAAATCGTGATTTTTGGTTAACATCTGGTTTATTTAACAATTTTGGTTAAGTTCCGGTTTATTTAACAATTTTAAAAATAATTTGTAAAAATAATGAATTTTTAACACTTTTCTCAAAATTCTCCACGAATCTATTTTGGTTGATCAATTTTAATCATTTTTCACAACATACTTAAGCAAAATCATGTCATCACTAATAATTTGAAACATGTATAGTCAAATCAACAACATATTACAAATAGAAAAATAAGATTTTCGTAATGATATAGAAAAATATTACTAAAATACATAGTTTTTACGTATGATTTTTAAAGTTGCAAGACGAACAAACATTTGACCGAAATTCGTGATTTTCTGATAATTTTTTTTTACGAATGTACAAAAAAATTGATGACTTTCTTTAGATAATCTAGTTTGGATCAAATGTAAGTTATGAGGTTAGGTCACCCAAGTTCATTTCAAAACTTTTCTTAAAAGTCAGAATTTAGTGAATATTAATATCAGTTGACATCATAAAAGCATACTATTAATTTGTGACTCAATATTAGTTCGATGATTCATGGATATCAGTTTCTAACTTAATATTATAAGTTATTGAATTAATGTAAGTATGATTTCCAGTTTTGAAGTTCTCATTTTAAAAAAAGTTCTTAGTTTAATCGCTCTCTAGTTCCCAATTCATATATATTAAATTGATATTAATAAAATTCACAAAAACCAACCTGTGACTACTACTACGAAGTTTAAATGTAGATAGAAAGGTTGAAAAGTGACATTGATGCCCTTATCTACAAATTAACTAGTATCCCACCCAATATTAATTATTGACATATCACTCTTAATCTTTTTTTTTCTTAATCTTTAAGGAGAATCATTGCTTTTTTGCAGAGTATGGGCGAGATTTTGAAATAGCACGCCTTTGCTGAGGCATATGGGGCCATAATATTCAAACAACAACACATGCACACATTACACACTTGGAAAAATTTTATTTTTACACGACATGTATATGATAACTACTTAAGCAATAAATTACACAATCATATAAATTGCAACATGATTAAATATTTTTGCATCTCATACAGTGATTGGTGGTGGTATGATATCAGTGATGCAAACCCTACACATTAATTTAGTTTTTTTTAAAAAAACTAAAACTGGTTATAAAATTGCACATGAGAAAATGAAGATACTAACTCTGTATTTTCTATTATTTGACTAAAAATCATGATTAATGAGAATCTTGTAAAAAGGGCAGTTTTGGGATTTTTCACTCCACTACTCTCCTTGCATATTTAAGTTGACGACTCTCCCCCTAAACTAAGTACACAACACACCAAACACTGTGTGAAATCAAGAGTTTGAAAGTAAAGATGAGTGGTTCTATGTTATTGATAGATGATGGCTACAAATGTTGTAGAATTTGCCATGAAAAAGAAGTGGAAAGCTGCAATACCTTGGAATCGCCTTGTGATTGTTCTGGAACACTCAAGGTTTTCTTTAAAAACTCAGTCTTTTTTTTTTCTCTTTGTGTTTTTAAGGTTTAACAGTGTTTGTGTTTTTCAGTTTGCTCACAGATATTGCATACAGAGATGGTGTGATGAAAAGGGCAATACTACTTGTGAAATTTGCTTACAGGTAAAAAAAATCTTTGTTTTTCTTTTTGTTATTTATCATGATCATCATGGAATCAGCCCTACAAAGATCATTCTTTTATTTGGGTGATTTGGGTTTAAATTATTCTGACTCTATATGTTAACCTTTCAATGGGAATTTGTGTGTGTGTGAGTTTCCCAGCATAAACAAAAGTTGAAGAAGAGAAAGGTGGAATGAATAGTTTGCTTTTCTATTTACATTTCATGTTAGGTTGCTTTCCTATAAGTTTTTCATTATTTGCTGTCAAATTTGAAATTGAAGCCTTGTGCTGTTGTGCATACTATATTTTTCATTTACCATTTTTTTACCCCTTATTATTGCTTTTCTGGTAAAAAAATCCAGAAATATAAACATGGTTACAGTGCTCCAGCTAAGAAGCAGCAGGAGATAATCCACACAGCAGAAACCATAAGGTACAATCAATTCAATTTCATCCAATATTTCATTAATGCAGTTTTATAGACCTTTTATTTTATTTATAGTCAGGTCCTGAATTTAAAGGATAGCCTTTAATATTCCCTCTCCCCCCTTTTACAGTTATGTCCTATTTAGTGTTACATTTATAACAATAATATTGTTGAGCATTAAATGTTTTCATTGTTGAAGTCTGTTTGTTGCAATAAACCACGGCGAAGTGGAGAGCATTGAAGGAATATTTGAACCTGGGTACTGCAGGAGATGTGTTGCAGCATTTGCTGCTTGTCGTAGATCGTTGGCTCTCGTTGTAAGTCTCTGCTATTATGTCATATTTATGATGTATTTTTAACCGTTTCGTTTCGTGCAGTTCACCATTCTGCTTCTGGTGAAGAATTTGTTTGATACAATAAGTGGAGGAACACAAGGCTACCCGTTCTCAGTCGTTACTGTGAGCACCTGCGCTATAAAAGCTCGATTTCTCTGTTACGTTTTTATGTTACTGACGAATGTGGTATTTGTGCAGGTGTTTCTAGTTAAGGCCACAGGCATAATTGTTCCAATGTACATGCTATTTTGGTTAACAGAAGTAATCCACAACACCATTATCAACCATCAATGCTATTATCAGGTAAAACTGCATCTCAGAATCAGAATTGTTTTTTCCGAATAAATATTTTTGACATCTTCTGTTTCCGTGTTTCAGAATCCTGGCACGTATCCATTGAGCTCTAGCGATGAAGTGAGTGAAGATGAGCAAGATATAGACGGGGATGATAATGTATAGACGAAAAACGCTATACTGATACAAGGAAAATTGGAAGGAAAGAAAGAAAATATGTTTACCTTTCTTATATTGAAAAAATGCTATATTGCTATTATCAGTTGGTTAGCAATAGATATGGAAAATGAAAGGCTACCAGAAATTTAAAAAGGGGACTTGAAATGCAAGTTAATTAGAGCCCTAAACACTTTTGATTTTCTTTATAACAACCTGGCTGGCACTCAACAAACTGCATGTGATTTCACTTTTATGGAGAATGCAAAATTAATACTCACATAGGTCCTACATATCCATCAATAAGTTAATTGTCATATTTTTTTTAAATATAAGCAAATGCCGTAATATTTAATCAGAGTTGTTAAACTTGTTATGGATAGCTCAACTGTATTCGAATAATCTAATTGAAATAAAGCTGAATTTATTATTCAACCATCTTTCAATTGATTCAGTTCTATCAATCTTATCTCCCTCATCCACAAAATCAAATGACTTCTTAGAAAATAAAGGTAGAGATCACATAACAGCAAATAATTCAAGCATCTACACAACATTAACTTCTGGCATCTACAATAGCTATCTAGCCAAGCTTACTGTTTATAACATTTCTGACCAACAATAGTCAGACAGTTATCTGTAGCAATACATAACAAACTATATCACTAAGCATCGATGAAGCGAATGTCAAAGGTGTTTGGATGGATCTGCCACACGTTTAAGGCTGCGTATTCCTCTAAACATTCTTTGAGCTGGGCTTCGCTGTATCCCTGGTTAAACCGGATTTAAACAATCAGATACATATCCAGCATATAATACCAGATGATTGAAACATTCCGAGCAGTATGAGTTCCAAGAAGAGAAAGGCATAATTTCTAGTTCCCATTATAATCAACTCACGTACTATAGAAGTCACATTCAGACTAAAGGTGTCACAGATCAACTTGTCAAGAATGAAGAATAAAAATGGGGTGGCTTGGACCTGATATTTTTACTGCTGTTCTAATTTGGCAAGTCTAAGAGTACTTGTTACTAGATTACAGAAACTGACCTTTCTTGAGATCCAGTTGAGGGCATGGGCATAGCTTACATCTGTTTTGTTAGCTCTTGCAGCCTCATCACGTAAGATCGAATAAATATCAGATATTGCATCCAGACCAGACCGTTGGCGGTCATCTGAATACAATGAGAACTTTGACATATGCATTAATCTAAGAGCCTCGTCCACATCACTCTGAGCTACATAATTAGAGAATCGGAGTCTAGCCAGAGCCTGAATATAGAAAAGTACCATCTGTCATGTTAGAGATTATTCTAAGGTGCAATTTAAGTGTGTTAAGTTTGTGGTCTATATTGAAAATATAGTGAAACGAAGATTGTCTAAACTTCATTTTTTTTAAGCCACAAAGCAGCACAAATTGTTGACTCATGGGAAAAACTATTCCAAAGATTCCCCTTCTTACAATATTTCAGCTGTCAATAAAGAAACTTACAGCTGATATCCTCAGAATGCTGAGAAGAGTTCTGATGGTTGTATACGTGTGTGGAGCATTTGATTTAGCTTCTTCCTGCCTGATACTTGAATATGCACTAGCTATATATTCTTCTAATTCCCTTGGTACAGTAGGAGACAGTTTTCTTGCAGCTGAAATATATGCCCTGATAATCACAACACATTAGGTTAACACATGACAGCAATAACTTCCAACAGATATGAGTCAGACACATTGATGACCTTGCATCCTAATGTACACATAACATAGCTTGCAGACCTTAGCTCCAGGAGAGAAACTAACACAACTCATTTTCATATATACTAGACTGGGGAAATTAGATTCATCTCCAACAGCGAAGCTACTGTAACACTTTTACAATGCATACTTACCTAAGGAGAGATGGCTCAAGAGGAGTGAAGCCAAGATCTGGAGATTCTTTTGCTTGGTGTACATGGAGAACATGCCGAGCCATTTCAAGATCAGTATCCATATCTGCTCGATCTAAGATCAACCACAGAAGATCAAACCTTGACAGAAGAGCTGGAGGAAGATTAATATTCTCAGCAGGTGATCTCCTTAGATCATATCTACCCCTGCAACCAAAGAAAGTTGAGTTGTAAAACATCGAAGTTAACATCTGGAATACCTCACTACTATTAGAAAAAACTTAATGATTAGTTCCATATCATTTATTGAACTAACTTAAATAGATTCAATACGGAGTACAAGCTGCATTGAGTTTAAATCAGGTACCAGGCAGGATTAGCAGCAGCAAGAACAGCAGTCCGTGCATTCAAGGATGTAGTGATTCCAGCTTTAGCAATGCTCACTGTTTGCTGTTCCATTACTTCATGTATTGCTGTACGATCAGATTCCTCCATTTTGTCAAACTCATCAATGGCACAAATACCCATATCCGCTAGTACCTGGTAGATATGGTGGTTAGGTATAACTGTACAATGAAAGAAAGAGATAACCAAATGGTTTCAATGAAAAAGCACTCACCAGAGCTCCGCCTTCCAAAACCATTTCATTGGTCACTGGATCCTTCTGAACAGCTGCAGTCAGACCAACTCCACTACTTCCCTTGCCAGTTGTATACACACCTCTTGGTGCAACATTGATTATGTGTTTCAGAAGCTGACTCTTTGCAACACCAGGATCACCCATCAAACATATGTGTAGGTCTCCTCTAATCTGCATTATAAATGAGGGAATTAAAGCATGATAAAGTAAAAATAACATTAAAATATGCAGACATTATATAAATTTTGATCGGGACAAGAAGATACATACATCCACTTGGATAGTTGGAACATAATGGAAATTAGTAGGTGCAAAGTGCATCTACACAGGTAATACCTTCATCCCATCTTTCAATTTTCGATGAGGAGCACCAACTAGGAGAAGAAGAAGTGCCTTCTTAATATCTTCATGTCCAAAAATTTCAGGGGCTAATGATCGTGACAGTTTGTTATAGATATCACCATCCTCAGCTAATCGAGCAATTTGCTCCTCCTCCTCCCCTCTAAGATCATAGCTGCATTTAAAGATTAAAATCAATGTTAAGATTTTCATGTTATTTATTGTGCTCACTAGATATTTAACTGGCAAATGGAAATTCACAATATTCCTCTGAACAAACTGGTAAGAAAGATTAGTAACGTATCTGGTAAAGCAGTAGTTTTCAAATTAGATGATTCCTCAAGTTTCTTATTCAACCGAGAATCTGGAGTGAGTCAAGGGAAAAAAATTAATAAAAAGAATATTGAATTGCTCTAGTTACTTATTTCATGGACAAGGAATGAGGTGGCATGACAAGGATCTCTGTTCAATAATGGTTGCCTATTCCTTTCAATGTCCATTTGGGATTTTACTAACCATAATTTTATTAAAAAAAACTCAAATTTTAAAAAATCTGTAATTAGAGTGCATTAGCTGTACCTACTTCCGTGCAAATAAAAATAAATTATTGGCTATTAACCTTAAGCTATTAAGAAGTGTAGTGGAGTAATTTTTATTTTAATGCGTTCAGTGCACATGCATGCAAGCGAATTACTCTGTACAAAAACATTGGACTAGGACATGAAAATTTATGGAATTGATGCAAAACTACAAAAACTTACTCTTCATATTTTTTCTTAAAGTGGGTGACGGACATTGCTTCCAAGTAAGTATCAGCAATTAAGCCAGCTCGCATTGCCCTAAACCCAACATATGGAATCGGAAGAAATATTCCTGATAACTCTACAACATCACCAGGAGAAACCTGAAGTATTACAAATAGCATAGAGTATAAAGGTTAATAAGATGGTGAAAAACAATACACAGCTGAAACAAAATTATAGCTAAAGAGAAGGATAATATAGAAAAAAAGACAAGAAGGATGTTGTACAGCCAAATGGGTCCAGTTTATAGTTACGTTTGAACTAAACAGTTGTGCTTTTGAACCATTGTCTAATGTCTTTCATTTCATAAATAAAGATGCCACAGAATGAATATGAACTCTGTAACACTTTAGAAGACATCAACGAACATGAGCTGTGATATTTTCCCAAGTTTACATGCAAAATGTGGAATTCAAATAACCTAGGCACTAATGTCTGTGACAGCTGTCATAAAAAATCCCAAGAAACACATGGCACACAGATAAACCTTGTACACTATGTGCACAAATCAGGCTTACTACTATTAGTCTATTACAATGCACGTCTGATATAAATAGCTTTTAAGCTCCACTTGCTGACCTTTCTGGTAAGCTCTCCTCTAAAATGTATAGTCATTGATCGGGGAATGTGACCTTTTGGAACATGTTCAGCTAGCTCTTGAATTTTGGCCTGAAAAGTAGTATATTAGAACATTTAGGGGAAGAAATCCCTTCAGAGGAGCAACGAGCATAAACCAAAATGAAATGCAGACCTCCTGAAACTTCAAAAACTTTGATGCTCTGAGTTGGGGGATGAGCTTCCCTTTTGCATGGTTTGTTCTGCATTGTTCAGAAACACAATCGAATAGAGGCATAAATACTCGAGCAGTAACTTCCTGTGTCACATGTAACAATTCGCTCATCAACTTACTGAAGTCGTAGGTGTACCAGAATTCAGAAAAATTGGGAACCTAAGATAAAACCTGATAGATTTCAAATCCACACTCCTCACACGTGTAGACAGCAACCTGCATTAGCGGTTTGACATCCGAGCATCGTGTTACAATGCCGGATATCCTTACAAGCTGGCCAATATATGAAGCTTTAACCTCCCTGATCGTGAAAGGCCTCCCTTTTGGAGATGCCTTAACATATACTTCGCTGATATAACAAAGGCAACATGTTACTTCCACCTTCCTTACAAATTAGCAGACAAGTAAAAGTCTCCATTTTTAATTTTTTTTGGAATTTATAACTACCAGTCTACCAGCTAGACCAACAACTGGTGACGATACTAGACACCAAAACACTATAAAAACACGCATGAGATGCAAATTGGCCTTAACATAGCATTCTCAAAAATTTCCCAATTACTGCATTGAACAAACCATTTTCTGCTGTCATAGCATTTTTTTTACATTAACTACAAATCAGCAGCGCTACCAAATTAAAAATTACTTGAAGCAAACGTAATCAGCAAAACTTACTAAAATCTTTTAATTTCAGGAGGCATCTTCTTTTGGGGGTCAGAAGCTCCAGCGGAGTCATTTCCTTCCACAACCCTCTGAGTCATGAAAACATCATCTTCGTCATCCGGAAGCACCTCAGTAGGTTCCGGAAGCAGCTCATCAATTGCATCGGCAAATATCCCAATATATCGTCGCGTGTTTTCAGTGACGCGCCTCAGAAATTCCTCATCCAAATCCTTATACTGTTTTTTTTTCACCACAGAAAACAAAACCCTAAGTCAGAGCGAGCTACTACTACACCCAAATTAATGAGACTAGCATACGATGAGCATAAAGTTTTTACATTGACTAGATCTTCAAGCTCAATCTGGACGACCTTAGTTTTCCGATTAGCTACATCTTGCTGGGAAAGAGATTAAAACGAAACTGTCAATTAAAGAAGGGGAAGGAATGAGCTTCAATTTATTAATCCGGTAAAGAAGCAGTGAAGTCTCACAAGGATGTCAATATATTTGGATTCGCCGTTTGCATCAACGAAGTTAGTAAGGAAATCCTTCGCAATTTCTGCAGTTCAGAATAAGATGTAAATTAACAAACAAAACAAATAGACGCACGAAAATGCAAAGACGGGGGCGGTGGCTTGCCTCTATCTTGCTTGAAGTCAAGTTCGTTCATGATGCTCGATTGTGCGTGAGAGAGAGAGAGGTCGAGCGATGAGCAGCAGTTGGATATTGGCGGCAAAATGACGAGCGGCAGAAGGTATAGTAATATAGGGTGGAGGTTTTGGCGGGAAGAGAGAGGTAAACAAATTGCAGTTAGGTCCCCATATTATCATTTTCAATAATTGCACTGCGAAGCCCTTGAATTTCTGGAAATTATAGTTCGGTGCAATTTGTGGGAATTTATTCTATAGGCATTACGTATTTACACCCATTTCTATCCATGAAAAGTGATCTCGTTTATGGACAAGAAAGTTTTATCGTGCAACTAATAAAATATGAAGTAAAAGAGAAAAGTGGATGAATACGAGATAAAAAAATGATGAAATTTTTTCTATGAATAAAAAATGGATGATTTTTTATTGAAGACCAAAATAGACTAATATGACTATTTTTCGTAGACATGGGAATGATCATTTATAGAGTCCTCGCGGGTTATTTAATAATTAGCAACAAGTGATTCTGTGTTCAGTAACGGGCGCATGTTACACATCAGTGATTAATAGGAATTTGCATGTTAGTTGCTACTACATTCCAACCAATTACTGTCGAAGTGCTCATATTGAACTATGACGAGAATAAAACAGCAAATTAGTTGATTTTGTAAGCAAAGATTTACATAACATTGAATTCAGATAAGATACAGAGCCAAAAGGCTTACAAATTTTGTATTTTTAATTAAGGTACAAACACCATTCCCTCTGTTCACACCTATAATCTTGATATGGACTCGGCGAGGAATAGCCATATGTGAAAAAATCTGAATAGGTCATCAAGAAACTCTAGAAGCCATAGCATGTTAAAGGTTGAGCTGGAATTCGAAGCACTGTTTCGCGAGATAATTCATGTAGTAGAACCAAAAACTACAAGAGAGGGCTCATGATACTTGCCTACTTTGGCTTTTCAACTCCATTTTGCTCGGAAGTCTTTGCTAGCTTTGCTTGAACTAGTCTGTCCATCACAGCCACAGGAGGCTCCAGAGGATTTGGATCCAGACAACGCTCTGCACACTGCTTACCATCACCTGTTCATACACACCACATCAACATTCTAATTTATGTTGCAAACACAATAACTAACTGACTCTTCATTGAGAACTCCAGCCATTTCCATGAGAAATTCACAATGATAGAGAGTAACAACGCACTTTGAACTTAAGAGCCTTGGCAATGGTGCTACTTACCTCATCTAACAAGAAATCAATAGCTTCATCTTCAGTAATATCCTTCAATGTAGTCTTCAAAAGTGAATGTCCGATTGAATCTGCTGAAATCCGCTTCGGTTAAAGGTTTGGAGCCTGACAAACTCAAGGAAAGTTTAACTACCGTTATTACCACAGATTCCTGCAAATTATAAGTAAATATCAATATATCTTAGATCAGTTATTCACCAAAGCCTTCCAGATCTCATGCCAAGTGTGTCCCAACCTGCGTGTGCTCAACTTTTGTGAAGATCTCCATCTTCTGCTTAAACAATTTTGCTAGATGGCTCTCCACAAGCTGGCTTCTAGCCTTCTGAGCATTTGACCTGCTTAGCTTATCATCCCTCAGAGGATTGCTGCGTGATGAAGTAGCGCTTCCGTTGCTATTGTTACGACGATGCTTGTGAGTGAGGCCTTCAGGCAGAATTTCCTTTACAGTGACCTTCGGCTCGTCTGAGTGAGGCCTATGCTCCCAGGGTGTGGGCTCCTGGCGACTGGGAAGAATCATCGGTGTATCGTGGCGAGTCTCAGTAGGGATCGGTGTGGCTGTAGACGGCTGGTGCCTAATGTGACCTTCGGCTCATCTGAATCCTCCATCTCTGAAGAAGAAATGGGGGCCTTGCCCCTCCTCCACCTCTCTGTAGCTGCTGCCCGTAGCTCCCTAGCCTCAGAATCAGTCGCCTCTGCTACTGCTAGGCTCGGTGCTGGGGAGGAGCTGACGAGGTAGAGGTCATCCTCATCCGCAGGGGGACGAGATGGCCCTGCCTCGAACTCTCAGCGAGCCTGACGTCCGGAAATGAGGGCCTTGCCTGATTATAACATAGAGAAAGTAGACCTCTAGGGGCGACTTAGCATATGCATCACATCAAGTTTACTTTCTTACGCTTTATACGCATATTTATGTATGAGGATACGAGGATCTGATTGACACACGCTCTTTGTAGATGGTATACCCTACGATCTCGACATCATCTTCGAGTACATTACCTTCGTGATGTTCGAAGTAGATGACTTGGGGTTGTTCATGGCTCATTTCAGATGGCTCTGGGAGAGGGCACACTATGTCGGAGTCTCTCACTTCGACGGCATCTAGCGACTCATTAGGCTTCTGCCCTCTGATTGGGTTGGCTTCGCCCTTGACATATCTTGCTATTATCTATTCCCTAAGCCACCGTTCTTTGATGTTATAGGAGATTTTCCTGAGTTCATCGGGGAGCTCCACGTATGTTTCATCCTGCACGGTCAGGCACCGAGAGGTCCTTATATACGCCCGGGCGATCTTGCATGTGTGGCCCCTGGAGTTCCCCTGCCGCCTGTTCCACAGCCCGAGCCAGTAGCTGCACAGCCAGTTTCCCCTCGGCCTGAGATGCTTTTCCCATTTCCGTCGTCTTCTCCAGTGGGACGTCGGGCTCGCGGAGAGTTCGAGGCAGGGCCATCTCGTCACCCTGCGGATGAGGATGACCTCTACCTCGTCAGCTCCTCCCCAGCACCGAGCCTAGTGGGAGCAGAGGCGACTGATTCTGAGGCTAGAGAGCTACGGGCAGCAGCAGCAGAGAGGCGGAGGAGGGGCAAGGCCCCCATTTCTTCTTCAGAGATGGAGGATTCAGACGAGCCGAAGGTCACTGTAGGCACCAGCCGTCTACAGCCACTACCGATCCCTACTGAGACTCGCCCCGATACACCGCCGGGAGAGATGATTCAGATTGCAAATGTATAAAGATTGACAGATAAAAGGCTCAAGAGACGATGGAAGCAAAAGACCTTCCTGTATAAAACTTTACTGCTTCAGCATAGTTCTCACACTTCTGAAGTCTTGTAGGTAGATCATAAATAAACTGCTCTAACAACAGAATTTGACAGTTTTGTAATATATGCATGACCAACCAATTACACATGGTACGTGAGAAATTACAACTCTAGTACCTGAACTTTTCGAAGCAGATTGCGTGTGTAGTGCAACTTCTCTATATGTTCTCTCTTTTCGAAAAGAGATGTATTGGCCCCATCACTCCTAGACTGTACAGATGTTATCTGCAAAATTGAGTGAAGCTGTGATATATTTTTGGGCAAATTGCAGAAAATTTCACCACATGAGGCTAATTTTAATCATATTTTCCTAATTCTGGCAATAACTGAACAAACTTCCAATCAGTTGAAATTCTTTGTTAGCCTCTAAATTTGACAAAATTAAATGAAACTAAACCAGGACTAGACACCTATTAATCTTGATGTAGCACCAGTTCAGATGCCATGTTTTCGTGTGTGTGTGAGAGAGAGAGAGAGAGGCTTAGTTTCAGTCTAATTCTGCCGAAGCATGGAGCATGAATGGATGTGCAACAAATTAAAAGTTCGTTATTGGCATTGCTACAAAAATTATTGATGCATAAATAAATACCTGATTAAATTGTAAAGATGACTCATACCATGAATTTTCTTGTTACTGATCTTCTTTTCAACATACCGCTATATTGAAATTAAAATGTAACAGTAACCAAAAAGAAACTAAACCAAAACCTTGTCCAGAAGCTAACCCATGTTTGTCTCCATGCCAACAATGTAATTTTTCATCCTAGAATCAGGGAAAGGATTAGGTTGACTGACAGGGATTATCACGCAGGTAAAGTTAAAAAAAAAGTTCAATATAACTTAACACAAATGAAGAAAGTTGTGCCATGGTTTAGCATGACAGATGTTCACAAATGAATAAAACAACTGAGAAATGCAAGCATGACACATATTATAATAGCAGATTTATGCAGCCAAAGTACACGTGTTACTATATAGTATTTGACTGAGACTGAAATAAGAAAAGTTACTTCTTTATTGTATCTGATGCACTGATGAATCTGTTGTAGTTCCCATACACCAACGTTTGAGAGTCAGTGTCTAGACTTTTTATCTCTGCAGCCATTTCCACATGCTTCTGAAGAAGACCATCCTTGACTTTTGCACCTACATAATCAGTAACACTATTTATAACTTAAGGGAAACAACATGCATAGATGAGAGCCTCCATATTTTAGCGTATTCATGAAAGCAGGTTCCTTATCAGTTAGTGAGCAAAAAACCCAAAATATACACCTACCATAAAGTTCTACATTGGAAAAATGAGATAAGCAATCCAGATCGTTCCTTACTTTTCTTTCTTCCTTTTTACATCAGGGAGACATTTGGAAGCGACGAAAATGGAAGAACTGATCGAGGATTAGCTAAATAAGAGTGCCTTCCCCCGGGACAATAAAGGCTAAAGCTCTTGCCAATTGATACATAAATGTTTCTCACTCGGAACAGATGCTAAATACAGTACATTTCATATTAACGGAGTATCATTCAACCAACGATCAAGGTATCATGTAATATTTCCAACTTATATAAAACTACAGGGCAGAAGCTCAGTTGAAGAAATTGAATGCAGGATTAAACTGTAGCAGCAGGGCACAGCACGAATCCTATGGTCATTATTAAACTTTTAACCATACAGAATTGTGTTCCTCCATCAAAGTTTGAGATAACCAATTCGCATAGCACTTCATGTCCCAAAACATCATACTACTATATAATTCAGCCACCAGCAACTTAAGTCCACTATATTTCCTCAATTAACCGTCATTCATAATACTGCATAGTTAAAATTACAACACAATGAACATAATGAAACCAAAGAGCACAGGGGATGGTCAGGCCATGACACCTAATGCAACAATTCCATAAACAGCACGCAACTAAATTGTTTATCGCCAATTTGGATCGACAAAGTAATTCAAGAGACGTACGAGGAGATTCATGTACTGATCCGCGTCGAACGAAGTGGTGTTGATTGTATCGAGCGTGGCGAATCTGGAAGATCCCGAAGACGATTGATCGGGAGCATAGAAACTGGAGAGAAGATCCCTCATTCGTTTCGCCTTGTCGTCCATCAGCAGTGCTCCTTCCACCTCCATTTTTATCTCACAGTTCAGCTGCTGCTTTCTGCAATTTCTTTCTTCTTTTGATTTCTGCAAATGCAACTAATAGAGAGAGAGATTTGGAAGTATTAACATCCGTGCTATATACGAGACATAAGAGTTTAAAATAATGAATACAAAATATAATAAATACTATATAAAAAAAATTAAGAACTTATCCTGTCTCACTCTAAATGAATAATTTATTACTCCTTAATGAATGTAATATTTATACAATTTTAATTAATGATCTAAGCGGAGTAAAAGTAATAAAATTAATGATAAAAAGAAGATGGGTAACTAATGTCCAAATAGTATGAGTTAATTAGAATAAGATATACAAATAAAGAAAATATATGTAAGTAAAGATCAAAGAGTATAAATCAGATAATTGAAATAAGAAATATACAATAACAGTATATTAGATAAATATAAAAATAATTTTAAAAAATATTAATTAAACCACTTTAAAATGTCTAATACAAATATAAAAATAATTTTAAAAAATATTAATTAAACCACTTTAAAATGTCTAATACAGACAAAGCAATCACACTTCAGTGATATAATGCAACACTATCAATATATATTGATAAAAATAAGAAACATTATCTTTATGAATACTTTTGAGAAATTGTGTTATATGAAAATAAAATAGATATAATATATGAAGAAATTAGGAGAGAGAAAAAGAGTAAAGTAAGTGATAGAATTGTCACACCCCAACCTCTCTGACGTATACATTTATAATTATTAATATTCTCTATGTCCCATAAAAAAATCATTTCCTAAAATAGAAACAATAACATCTATATTTTTTCCTTTCTCTTGCTTAACTCTTTCTTCATTTTCTTACAAAACAATAAATATAATCGTACACAATATACAACATATATCATAAACAATTTCATATCCATATGTATGCCTCTTTGTTCCTTATTATTATTATGTGACGGATCAAGTCTGGTATCTGCTCAGGATGTCCATTGTATACGACCCGCGGGTCCTTTTTATTTATTTGACATTTCCACGAATGCCTCTCTTTGTATTGACATTTCCATGAAGGTTCCTCTTTACTCTGTACTGACCTTTCCACAAAGATCCCTATTTGCTCTTTGCTTTGACCCGTAGGTCTATTGTCATTGTATATCATACTCAGGCAAGACCGTCACATATCATTTTTTATCCAATGATGTAAATAGTTCCAATGACTTATATAAAATATACTCTATTGCATTAATCACATATTCATTGTACCAAAATCAATATCATATTCACATCATATATTTCAAGTATTCACTCCAAACAAACATATGGCAATCAACAACATAACATACGCTAATATTTAAAAGTATGATTTGTACACACCTACCTAATAAAGATAGATAATATATCTGAACTTCAAATTCCTCTTCCCATTCTGCAACTCATAATTCCCAAGTTTATTTTGCTTCTGCTTACTCGTCAAACCTTCTTTATTTTCTTTTCTTTCCGAGCTCGTTTCTTTCGCTCCCTCCACAATATTATTTTCCCTACTTCTTCTCTAATATTCATCCTATATTTAATATCATTTTTTTTCTTTTTATATTACCATCAATAACATAAACTTATTCATCCTTACTTATTACCTATACATTACACACGTCAATTGCGTGAGACGACAGTGCCACCTCCTTTCTTTTTCTTTTACACGTGTCCTAGTTCCAATCCATATATATCAACTTGAAAAAGTGTCCTATTACATAATTTAACAAATTAATATATACTATACGTATAAATAAAATAACATACACATATGTATGTAGTAAATACATATCCTATTAAAATATTAGACAAAAGTTCGGACATACTCCCTCCGTCCCGCTTTAACAGTCTCATTAATTTTTCTGCCATTTTTCTGTAAAAATAATAAAAAATAATTAAAATGGAGAAATGGTAAAGTAAGAGAGACAATAATGTAGATAAGACTCTATATTATTCTCTCTCTTAATTTACTATTTCTCCTCTTTAACTATTTTTTATCATTTTTACAAAAAAAAGACAGAAGAGTCAATGGAACTGCTAAAGCGGAACAGAGAAAGTATTACACATCAGTGTATGCATATTGGGAATGGATCCCCTAATGTGGTTGGGAACACAGCAGGGGATGCTGTGGTATTTAACGGCGTCGTATTGATACAAATATTGCATTCCTTTTTCTTTTCTTTTTCCTATACCTATTAAGCTTATATATATATTACATGCTGCGGTAAAATAGGTATATATGTTATCAATTACCATTATTGATATAAAGGTGCACGAGCATGTTCGTGTTTTATAATATTCATTTTTAGTTATTAAACTTTTATCATTTTATATTATAAAGTAATGTAATATTAATAGATTATAATTTAAATCATAATTAGAGCTTATTGATTTAGGGACTTATTAATTAAAATTTTTTGTTGAATTTAAGCTCATTCCATAATTTTGAAACTCAATTATAACATTCTAATTTTCTCAATTGTCCTATGGAGGTTATGTAAAACTAATACTCTCTCCGTTGTCATTACTTGTTACTAGTTTCCTTTTTGGTCTGTTCGTTAAGGGCGTGTTCAGTGTTCCGGATATACCGAGAAATGGGCTCTTTTCCATACAAATATGACCGTTTAGTGTTTAAGTTTTATTTCTGTTCAGCCCGATCCAAAATGGAAAGCCCGCACTGTTCACTTCAGTTTTTAGAGAAATCAATTCTCTGAAGGCTCTCAAGATTTGAAACAGCATTGGGAATCCCACTCAGAAATGAAAGCACTTTTACGAAGTTGACCCTAACATTTTCACTTCCCTCTTCTCTCTCTTTCCTCATTTTTCATTTTCCCCCCTCTTGCATCAGGAACCCTAGAGCATCGACATCAACCCAATTTTTCTGCAGAGAACCACTACACCACCTCCGTGGGCGTTTAATTGACCTCAATAATTTGCCAACATCATTAGGTAATCGTATACATCAATAGTTCCATTACTCGTGCGGTGTCAGCGGTTACAAATGGGATCTGAGATTGAGTATCTCCCATTGTTTTTGCAGGGAAGACCTTGCTGGCGAAACGGTGAACCGTGTCCATTTCTTCGGGGCTGAAGTGTTTGGTGCAACCGTGTGGGTGAAAAGTTTGAAATTAACCAGGTAATGGCTATTAACGATCGAAATTGATTTATGTTTTGTCCACATCTGCAAACCTTATTTGTATGAATATACATGGCTACTCTGTGTGAAGATGTTTTCCCGTATTTGATTTGTTTGTTTCACCCACCACGTTCCGGATAGACTAATTTACTCTTGTGCCTCGATGTTTTTTTTGGAGCAGTTGAATTCATAGTATTTGTTGGGTATAATTTAGCACAACTGCAGACTTTGGATTTGTTTTCGTATACATGGTGTTAATTTAATCAGTCGTATATAGATTTAATTACAAACAATGGCGACGTCAAGTGCTGCTAAGTATGCATTCTTGATGATGATGATGGAAGACATTATGCTCGTTTACCGGGCAGAGACCCATCTACTTGTGCAAAGGTATATGACTGCGCGCAGCAACTCGGCCAAAAGGAAAATTTTAGACCACGCCATACGTTTCAGTTTGCTAAAGAAAATTCCAGATCAGATGAAACACCTAGATCGTCTAGTTAAACTTTCAAATGCAGATTGTATAGCTAATCTACGTATGGACACAAATACCTTCGGTAAACTTTGTCAAATTCTGTCACAAAGGGGTGGGCTCATAACTGGGAAGTCCCTCCCCGTTGAGGAACAGGTAGCAATATTCCTTGGGGTTTTGGCACACCACAATAAAAATCGCGTAGTAAAATTCAGGTTTAGGCGCTCAGGTGCAACAGTATCATATTATATGCAAAAGGTACTTTGTGCCCTTTTGAGCTTACATGATGTGTTGCTAAAGAAACCCACACCAGTAACAGCCGAATGCGCAGACAACAGATGGAGGTGGTTCGAGGTAATTGAATTTGTTAATATATTCATCTTCTCAAATGTGAAATCAGAGTCTATGTTTTAATCAAAAACTTGTTTCTCAGGGTTGCCTTGGTGCATTAGACGGGACGCATATCGATGTTTTGGTGAGCAATGAGGACAAACCACGGTATCGGACGCGAAAAGGGCATGTTGCTACAAATACCCTAGCGGTTTGTGACCGGCAAATGCAATTCGTGTATTTGTTGCCGGGATGGGAAGGTTCAGCGGCTGACTCACGTGTCCTCAAAGACGCTGTTTCAAAAGAAGATGGCTTCAAGGTCCCTCAAGGTCATGATTATATCGGAAAACAGTTGCTCTATTAAAGCGTTTTTAATTCTTAGGAGGTATTTAACAAACAGTTTTGGTTTGGATGCATCGCAGGTTGTTATTATTTGTGTGATAATGGGTATGCTAATAGCAATGGTTTCCTGACGCCGTATAGGGGTGTCCGGTATCATCTCAAGGAATGGGGTCCGGGCGCAGATACTCCACAAAATCCGAAGGAATTATTTAACATGCGCCACACTAAGGCTCGTAACATAATAGAGCGTGCTTTTGCAGTCCTAAAAATGCGGTGGGGTATTCTTCGAAGTGCATCATACTACCCCATCCGCACTCAAATCCGATTGATAATGGCATGTTTTTTGCTGCACAACTTTATTCGTCGAGAAATGGCAACTGACCCAATTGAACTAGAACTAGACGGTGATCACACGCTGCACACCACTGAAGAAGAACATGTTGCACGAGAATACATTGACTATGTCGAGCCATCGCCGGAATGGACACAGATGCGGGATGCCATAGCAATGAATATGTGGAATAGCCGATAGTCAATTTTGTTTGTTTTGGTAGAATTATGCATGTTTGTGCCCCTCTATGTTTGAAGGATTTGATTTGGAACCTGACTGACTTTGATTTAGCTGAAATGTATTATGATTGAGCTTGTGTCTCATTTGCTGTAACTTTATGCATTATTATAACTTATTTATCAACCCATCTTGCAGCATAATGTATCAAGCCGGCGTAATCCCTGAATGCTGCTGCGGGGAGGGCAAGATGGAGCTACTGAAAGCGGGGAAGTATGCAATAAATGCTGGGAGGTGGTACTTAAGATGCCCCACCAAAGGGAATCATCCCATGTCGTTCATGTGGTATGATGAATACTACTCCGAAAAGAAGTGGCATATCAGCCAGGAAATAGCAAATGAAGTCCGAGAGAGTCGTCCGACTGCTGTGAGGGACAACTCATACTCGAATGGGACATGTTCGCATTGTTGTGCATCGAACTCAACCACTGAAACTAAGGTTAATTTGTTGCTAGGGCTGCTCGGTCTGCTGCTAGTCGCCTTGTGTATCTTGATCGGGAAGTCGTTGTAATATAAAATTCAATAATTTGATTTGGTGGTAGTATTAGCCCCTTTTTGCAAACTTAGAACAACTATGTAATTGAATCCTTATGTATTAAATTGTGTGGTACTTTTGTATATCATAACTTACACTCTTCTCTATATACACAGAGCATTAAATCGTTATGTTGTAATGGCTAAAATACATAAAATTCCCAAGTAAAACAAAAAAATCAGTCATTCCCTTTCGAGATTGTTTGTGTAGATTTTGGAGAAAAAGCTTATTTATTAGTTACTGTACTTGGATTGGTTTGGTGAGAGTAATTTAATTTGTGTGCTGGAATGTGTGAAACATCACTCACTCATTTAAGATCACAACTCCCCCAAGAGCTAGAATAGGAAGCATATCTTCTTATATTACTCATCTTTTGATTTGGTGTGACATCAACTACAGAGGTTGGTTGTGATCGGTCTTGTTATCACATTAATATCCAGTTGGAAAACCTAAGCATGGGTAAGTGGAAAGCTACTAAGCATGGGTAAGTGGAAAGCTATCACAATATTTATTGACCATCCTCACACCACTATATTACCATCTCCATTGTAAACAATAATCACATACCCAAAAATCTTCATTCAAGAACTCCGAGATGGATCTTAACCTCCCCGGGCCAGCTGCGTTTATGTACAAGGGAAAATGGTCAGCCGAATGCGACACCACGCTGGTGAACTGCCTCGTCAAGCTGAAGTCAGAGACACAGTGGACTCTCAATCACTTCCCAAGTTGGTTCGTTCTCACAGCTCAACGGCAAATCAAGCAGTTTGAGGGTGTGTTCTTCTCTGAGTCTGAACTTCATGAGCGTGTGGACCTCCTACACACCCGGTTCAAGACCTTCAAGGCTATTATCAACGAGAAAGGTGCGCATTGGGACGTGGATAACAAGTATGTCCGTGCTTCGGATGAATTGTGGCATAAGATAATAAAGGTATGATTCTTCACAATGAAACTTGCACAGTTAATAAACTTTTAGGTACTTCTTGTTATGTTCACTTCAGCTGCTAAATTTTGAGCTCCCATACAACAGAAAAACAAGTTCGCTGGAGCGTATTACTACCACGATGAACCTATCTACCCCTCACTTGTGTGTTTATTCGGGATTGACGACGTCAAGGTGGAGGGGGACGTGGAGGTCATTGAAATCTCAGATAACACCATGAAAATCATCTCTTCGGACAATGTGGCTGTGGAGATGGATGACAACGACGAAGAGGTGAACTCTCCAGCTGTGTTCCGGAGGCCAAATGTGAAGCGCAAACTCTTCGATGAAGAGGATATGCCCACAGATAGGGAGTCTTCAACGGACAGTGGGACATACTTCATTGATCTTGTGAATGCAGGCCATCTGCCGACTCATGTTCGAATGTCACGAACCCTACCGAAACCAACCACATTTGGGGATCCCCAAGTTGGACCGTCGACCAAGTCCCCACACACTAGTTCATGCGCCTCCAACTCCCCTATTGGTTGGTGCCCCAAAAATCGCATTTGAAGTCTCTG